>NC_091222.1:15824233-15934233 GCF_040958095.1 Procambarus clarkii
TCAGTGTCTGAGCTGCAGGGAATGAGACGAGACACTTTCCTTTAAAGTTCTCTTGAAGATGTTGAGAGATTTGAGTAAGGGTACCAGGTGATGTCTGAGGCCAGAGTTAGATATTGTCCTAATTGCAGCTTTGTGTTGAGTCATTAGAGGACGTAAATGATTTTGGGTAGTAGAACCCCTGGCACAAATACCATAGTTGAAATAAGGATAGATGAGGGAGTAATAGAGCGTCACCAGGGCAGGGCGAGGTACATAATATCTGATCTTAGAATGAATGCGAACAGTTTTTGAAACTTTTTTTTATATATTTAGAATATGTCCTTGGAAATTCAGCTTGCGGTTAATGAGAAAGCCAAGGAATTTGCCATCTACTTTGTTACAAATTTGGGTATTGTTAATCCTGAGATTTATTTGATTTGAGGATTTGTTGCCAAACAAAATATAGAAAGTTTTGTCAATATTGTGTGTGAGTTTGTTGGCAGTTAGCCAGTGATGAACTTTATTTAGCTCAGTATTCACTGTGATATTTAGAGCAAGGGTGTCAGGACTGGAGTAAATGAAGGTCGTGTCGTCTCCATATAGAATTGGTTTGAGATGTTGGGAGGCATTTGGAAGGTCATTAATGTAGATGAGAAAGAGGAGAGGGCCAAGTATGCTCCCCTGGGCAACACCAATGTTGTTGGGTAGGGTGGGAGAAATTTAATTATTCACAGAAACATATTGGAGCCTGTCAGTAAAGTAAGACTTTAGGTACTGCAGGGAGTGACCTCTGACTCCATAATATTGTAATTTAAGGATGAAGGTTTTGGTGGCTGACAGTGTCAAAAGTCTTACGCAGGTCCACAAATAACCCAACAGGGAACTCATTTTTATCAAGAGCTGCATGTATCAAGTTAATCATACAAATAAGTGCATCGTTAGTGCTTTTTTGGGGTCTGAAGCCATATTGACAGGAGCTAAGTATATTGAGTTTGGCTACATAAGAGTAAAGCTGCTTGTAGATTAGTTTTTCAAATATTTTTGACAAGTTTGGCAGAATTGATATAGGTCTGAAGTTGTTAACATCAATGGGATCACCACATTTGCGGACAGGGGTTACTCCTGCTTTTTTTCTAGAATATCTGGAAAGGTTTGGAGTTCAAGTGACTTATTGAAGAGCAATGTAATGGCAGGAGCCTAAAGATCTGGAGGCTTTTTTGTAAATTAGAGTTGCTATCTCCTCAGGGGCACTAGACTTGATTTTAAAGGAAAGGATTATGTCAGTAACATCAATGAAATTATTAGGCATTAGGTACAGAGATTGTGGATAGTTACCTGTAAGATAGTCCTGAATATTAGTACTGGAAGATGGAATATCATTTGCAAGGGATGACCCAATGGAAGAGAAGAACCTATTGAACTCAAAAGCAGTATCAGAGGCTGAAAGATTCAGATTCAGATTCAGATTCAGATGTTTATTCAGGTAAGGTATATACATACAAGTGATGTTACATTAATGGATTGATATATAGATAGAGCTAGTACATACAGTGCCTAAAGCCACTATTACGCAATGCGTTTCGGGCAAGAAAAACATTAATATCTAGAACTTAATACTAATTGAGCATAAAGAATAAAAAGGGTTGAGAACAAATACAAATAAAGATAAAAAAAAAAAAAAAAAAAAAAGGGGAACATGACTGAAAAAGCAGCACAAATACAATAGGTTGACAAACAGTGTTGATTAAAAAAAAGAAAATAACAGACATGGGTTGACAATAGAGGAGTGAGGTAGATTACAGGGAATTTATTAGGTAGTGTTTAGTTTTTATCTTAAACTGGTTGAGAGAGGTACAGTCTTTAACATGGTTGGGAAGGTCATTCCACATTCTGGGCCCCTTGATTTGCAGAGCATTTCTAGTTTGATTAAGTCGTACTCTAGGAATATCAAAACTGTATTTATTTCTGGTGTGGTGCTCATGGGTTCTGTTACAACCTTCTATGAAGCTTTTGAGATCAGGATTGGCATTATAGTTTAGCGTTTTATACATGTATAATACACATGAGAGAATGTGCAGTGACTTAATATCTAACATATTCAGAGATTTGAGTAGGGGTACCGAGTGATGTCTGGGGCCAGAGTTGGATATTGTTCTAATAGCAGCTTTGTGTAGGGTAATTAGAGGACGTAAGTGATTTTGGGTAGTAGAACCCCAAGCACAAATACCATAGTTGAGATAAGGATAGATAAGGGAGTAATAGAGAGTCACCAGAGCAGGGCGTGGTACATAATATCTGATCTTAGAAAGAATGCCCACAGTTTTTGAAACTTTTTTTGATATATTTAAAATGTGTCCCTGGAAATTCAGCTTGTGGTCAATGAGAATGCCAAGGAATTTGCCATCTAATTTGTTACAAATTTGGGTATTGTTTATTTTGAGATTTATTTGACTAGAGGATTTATTGCCAAACAGAATATAGAAAGTTTTGTCAATGTTAAGGGTGAGTTTGTTGGCAGTTAGCCAAAGATGGACTTTATTTAGCTCAGTATTTACTGTGGCATTTAGAGCAAGAGGGTCAGGACTGGAGTAAATGAAGGTTGTGTCGTCAGCAAATAGAATTGGTTTGAGGTGTTGGGAGGCATTTGGAAGGTCATTAATGTAGATGAGAAAGAGGAGAGGGCCAAGTATGCTGCCCTGAGGAACACCAATGTTGATGGGTAGGGTGGGAGAAATTGTATTATTCACAGAAACATATTGGAGCCTGTCAGTAAGGTAGGACTCGAGGTATTGTAGGGAGTGTCCTCTGACTCCATAATGATGCAATTTAAGAAGAAGGTTATGGTGGTTGACAGTATCAAAAGCTTTACGCAGGTAAACAAATAACCCAACAGGGAACTCATTTTTATCAAGAGCTGTATGAATCGAGTTAAGCATACTAATAAGTGCATCGTTAGTGCTTTTTTTGGGTCTGAAGCCATATTGGCAAGGGCTAAGTATATAGAGTTTGGCTAGATATAAGTAAAGCTGCTTATATATTAGTTTTTCAAAAATTTTTGACAAGTTTGGCAGGATTGATATAGGTCTGTAGTTGTTAACATCTGTGGGGTCACCACATTTGTGGACAGGCGTTACTCTCGCTTTTTTTAGAATATCTGGAAAGGTTTGGAGTTCAAGTGACTTGTTGAAGAGCAAAGCAATAGCAGGGGCTAAAGATCTGGAGGCTTTTTTGTAAATTAAAGTTGGTATCTCCTCAAGGGCACCAGACTTGGTTTTAAGGGAAAGGATTATCTCATTGACGTCAGTGGAGTTAATAGGCTTTAGGTACAGAGACTGTGGATAGTTACCTGTAAGATAGTCCTTAATGTCAGTACTGGAAGATGGAATATCATTTGCAAGGGATGAACCAATGGAAGAGAAGAACCTATTGAACTCAATAGCAGAATCAGAGGCTGAAAGCTGACCATCGTTATTAGACAGGAGAGTCGGTTTGTTATTTAAAGATTTCTTTGATCCCAATATTTGTGAAATTGTGCTCCAAGTTTGTTTAATGTTGCTCTTTATTTGAGTAAATTTATCTTCGTAATATTTAGTTTTGGCTCGTCTAATTATCTTAGATAGCAATAATGAGTAATTCTTTGAGAATTCTTTGGAGACAATTCCTAACCTATACTTCTTCTCAAGGTCGTGTTTTTTGTTAATGGATTTCAGTATTCCCTTTGTAAGCCAAGGATTGTTAAGCCTTTTGCTTGTGACTTGTTTTGTAAGCCTAGGACAGTGGGTGTTATAAAGGCTAAGAGTTGTTTGTAGAAAAGATTGCACTGCTAGGTTGATGTCCCCTATGTTACCTAACTCGGACTCCCAGTTGACATTATCAGCAGCAGTTATAAAATTGTTTATAGCAGTTTCATTGTGCAGCCTAAAGCTTAACTCCCTTGTTTCTAGAGGTGGTTTATTTATTTATTTATTTATTTATTTATTTATTTATGCATATACAAGAATGTACATAAGGAATGTGAGAATACAAATATGGTAATTACAGTCTTGTAAAGCCACTAGCACGCGCAGCGTTTCGGGCAGGTCCTTAATCTAAGAAAATTTTAAGGAAGTAAATACTTGCAAAATTTATAGACAAAAAAATGATAACAGATTACATGGAATGAAAAAAAAGATGAGAGAAAATTATAGGTACAGTATATTAAAGCACATAGGTAGCTATGATTGATTGCAATGACAGCTTAAAATGGTAGTTGACAACAAATTGGTAGGCACAATACAGCAGAAACAATATAAGATTGATTGCAATGACAGCTTGGATGGTAGTTGACAAAAATTGGTAGTCACAATACAGCATATGGCTAGCACATAAAAGAAGACAGCAATGAACACAATTATAAGGTTGTTTGATATTACATAAAAATTAGGAGATTGGGTAACACTAGGTACAGAGCAAATTTAAAGCTAGGTTTGCTAATGTTAGTTAAGAGAAATGTGGGGTAATGGTCTGTAGTGCTATCGGTGATTATACCTGAAGTAAGCTGAGAGGTTATGTTGGTCCAGATGTGATCTAGAGTCGTGGCAGTGCTATCAGTGATTCTAGTAGGTCTAGTGATTAAGGGTATGAGGAAGCAGGAATTCATACAGTTGAGGAAGCTAACAGCAGTAGGGTGTTCTGGCTCGCAGAGGTCAATATTAAAGTCCCCTGCGATGATTAGGTGGTTTTTGTTCAGTCTGTTATCAAGTATTAGATTTCTAAGGTTTGAGTTGAATTCAGACACATCAGTGTTGGGAATTCTATAGACTGCACCCACAGACAGGACAGACTCGGCACCCTTGACTCTGAAGCTGGCGAAGATATACTCCCCATAGCAGTCTCTAGTTCTAATTTCTTTTAAGCATGTTAGTTCTTGGTGGTAGTAAAGAGCAGTGCCACCACCTCTCTGAAGTTGACGACAGTTGTGAATTGCTGAGTAGTTAGGCATGTTAAAGAGTTGAGTAGTATCCTCTTTCAACCATGTTTCAGTAAGTATAATAAAAGAGAATTTGTTGCCAATAGTTTCAATCAAGGCACTAACATCATCGAAGTGTTTACCTAGGGATCTAACGTTCAAATTGATTACAGAGATATTGTGATTATGAGTTAATACATTGTTTACATCATGTGCTGCAAAATATCTGCAATTTAGATCATTAAAGTGATTATTGTCATAGATAGTGGATAAGAGGTTAAGTTCTGGGTCTATACTTGTCTGCATAAAATAAGCTGATTGCAGAATCAGAAATAAGTAGAAATAAGCTATAAAATAGGGAAAAATATATACACAATACCGTACAAAACAAACACAAAAGGGGCTTACAGGGGTACAATGGAGTAAGGGAGTATGGTTAGGCTAGGCAACCTAGGCAATAAATGAGATTAAAGAAAAAACATATAAACATGGACTATACAAAACACAAGATATAGAAATACAAAACAAAAAATATAAGCAAGACTAAGCAATACAAAAAACAAATTGAGCAAAAATGAAAAAAAATGAGGTAGATTGCTTACGAGTACTCTCAGGTACACTGTAAGTAACAATTTGCAATTTGAGATGCAGGCAAAGCCAGGGGTACAATGGAGTAAGGGAGCATGGCGAGGCTAGGCAACCTAGGTAATAAATGAAATCAAAGAAAAGTTGAATAATAAACATAGGCAAATTTAAGCTAATGATTAATAACTATAGATAGTTCAGTAATGACTGTATAATTAAAAAGACCTGAAGAACTACTTAATACACTCAATTAAATAATTTCGGTAAATGACTAGGTAAGAGTAAGTTAAAAATTAAGTCAGAAAATGAACCAAGGAGACTTAGTATACCTAGCCCCACTAGTTGACAGGGGGTTAATTAAGTTAATTCATTGGGAGTGATAATGAGGTGAGACAAACCACATTGGGAGAGGAAAGTGTTGAGGTTTTCTTCTTTAGTAATTGTAAACATTTTGCCCTTCTGCGGTTTTTCTCACCTTTATCAGTCCATCTCTAACGAAGCACTGATGAATCGCATCTGGGTTTTGTTGACGGATTTGACGCAGGCGGTAGAGGATTTGCTGTCTGTTCCTGGTCAAGCACTCGTTGATGTATAATCCCTTCCGTTGGGATGCAGCTGTCCGGACTAGATGGGATTTCGTGAACTGGGAAGACAGCTTCAGGCGAATTTTCCGTTGGTTTAGACCTGATGGATTCTTTTTGCCTACTCTGTAGGCAGCAATAACGTCAGTTTTGTTTAGACTGAGCTGCAATTTGTTTTTTAAGAGATCCTGAGCTATTTCGACACAATTTTCACCTTCATGTTCCACAGGTATATCTTGGGACGACACGATAACAGAGCAGACCATTGTTATTTGACAGGAGTATTGGTCTGTTATTTAAAATCCTCTTTGATCCGAATATTTGTGAAATTGTGCACCATGTTTTCTTAATGTTGCCCTTTAATTAGGTAAATTTATCTTCGTAGTATTTAATTTTGGCTCTTCTAATTATTTTGGATAGCAATGATGTGTAATTCTTTGAAAATTCTTTGGAGACGATTCCTAACCTAAACTTCTTCTCAAGGCCATGTTTTTTATTAATGGATTTAAGTATTTCCTTTGTGAGCCAAGGATTGTTTAGCCTTTTAGTTGTGGCTTGTTTCGTTAGCATAAGACAGTGGATGTTATAAAGGCTGAGAGGTTTTTCGAAGAAAAGATTGCTCTGCTAGGTTGATGTCCCCAATATTACCTAATTCGGACTCCCAGTTGACATTAGCAGCCGTAGCTATAAAATTGCCTATAGTAGTTTCATTGTGCAGCCTAAAGCTTATCTCCCTTGTCTCTAGAGGTGGTTTGTGATGTTGGCTAGGAGAAATGTGGGGTAATGGTTTGTAGTGCTATCGATGATTATCCCTGAAGTAAGCGAAGAGGTTATGTTGGTCCAGATGTGATCAAGAGCCGTGGCAGTACTATCAGTGATTCTAGTAGGTCTAGTGATTAAGGGTATGAGGAAGCAGGAATTCATACAGTTAAGGAAACTAGCAGCAGGAGGGTTATCAGGCTCGCAGAGGTCAACGTCAAAGTCACCAGAAATAATTAAGTGGTTTTTGTTCAGTCTGTTCTCTAGTATTAGATTTCTAAGGTTAGTGTTAAATTCAGTCACATGAGTGTTAGGAATCCCGTAAACTGCTCCCACAGTCAGGACAGCGTCGCTACCCTTAACTCTGAAACTGGCAAATATATACTCTCCATAAGGGTCTCTAGATTTAATTACTTTTAAGCAAGTCAGTTCTTGGTGGTAGTAAAGAGAAGTACCACCACCTCTTTGTATAGGACGATAGTAACCAAATAAACACCACTCATATAGTAACTATAAACACCACCCAAATAGTAACCACTCATATAACCAAATAAAACTCTACAAGGATGGGGGTATACCGTCAGCTGACTTAGAAATGGCAAATGAATTCAATAGTTTCTTTTCATCGGTTGGTGCTAATCTTGCCAGTAAAATCCCACAGACTCAGACACATATTAACACATATCTCTCAGGCAGCTATCCAAACTCTCTTCTCCTTTCACCAATCAGCCCGGCAGATGTTGTGTCCATCATACATTCTCTAAAAACCAAGGCAGGGAACACCAGTGAAATTCCGTCCATTGTGTACAAGAGAGCCTCCCATGCCCTTGCCCCACCCATAGCACTACTGTTCAACAAATCTATAGAGTATCACACCTTCCCTGATATCCTCAAAAAAGCAAGAGTAACGCCAGTCCATAAAGGAGGCAATCCGGCGGACATAAACAATTATAGACCAATATCAAATCTACCCATTCTATCAAAAATATTTGAAAAAATTATTTACAAACAGCTCTATTCCTACCTCGTAAAATTCGACATACTCAGCCCCTGCCAGTTTGGCTTCCGGTCCCAAAAGAGCACCAATGATGCAATCATTAGTCTCCTTGACATTATCTACTCAGCCCTTGACAAAAATGAGTTTCCGATTGGACTCTTCATTGACCTAAGAAAAGCCTTTGATACTGTTAATCACAACTACCTCTTACTTAAACTCCAGCATTATGGAATCCGAGGCCTTGCCCTTGACTACATCCGATCCTATCTTAGTGACAGACACCAATATGTAACCATCAATGATACAACTTCTTCCACTCTACCAATTACCGTTGGAGTGCCACAGGGCAGCATCTTAGGACCTCTTCTATTTCTTATATATATAAACGATCTGCCTAATGTCTCTAATATTCTCAAACCTATATTGTTTGCTGACGATACTACCCTTATCTACTCAAACCTCAACCCACATACACTAAATAATGTTGTGAATAATGAATTAAAAAAAGTCCACTTATGGATGTCAACGAACAAACTAACATTAAACATCGAAAAGACTTACTACATCTTATTTGGAAGCAAATCATCAAATGCAATTCAGCTACAAATAGACAACATTAACATCAGTAATAAAAATGATGGCAAGTTTCTTGGCCTATTCCTAGACAAGAGACTCAACTTCAGCACCCACATTCAACACATAACTAAGAAAGTCTCTAAGACAGTTGGTATACTCTCCAAAATCAGATATTATGTTCCTAACTCTGCTCTCCTCTCACTATATTATGCACTAATCTACCCCTATCTTAATTATGGTATCTGTGCATGGGGGTCTACCACTGCAAACCACCTTAAGCCCATCATCACACAGCAAAAATCTGCTATCAGAATAATAACTAACTCTGCTTTCAGACAACACTCAGCTCCCTTGTTTAAATCCCTAAACTTGCTAAATATTAACTCCCTCCACACATTCTCTTGTGTCAACTACATTTACAAAACCCTGTTCTTAAATGCAAACCATGCTCTGAAACTCTCCCTGGACATATGTAATAGGACCCATTATCACCACACCAGAAATAAATATCTCTTTGATATCCCCAGGGTCAAACTTAATCTGTGTAAACACTCTATGCAAATTAAGGGACCTAGTCTATGGAACTCACTCCCTAGTGAATTGAAAAACTGTAAAACTTTTGCCTTATTTAAAAGCAAAACCAAAAAGTACCTAACTTCATCTATTTAGTTTCCTACACTGAGCTTTAAATTTGCTCTGTACCTAGTGTTACCAATCTCCTAATTTTTATGTAATATCAAACAACCTTATTATTGTGTTCATTGCTGTCTTATTTTATGTGCTAGCCATATGCTGTATTGTGACTACCAATTTTTGTCAACTACCATTCAAGCTGTCATTGCAATCAATCTTATATTGTTTCTGCTGTATTGTGCCTACCAATTTGTTGTCAACTACCATTTTAAGCTGTCATTGCAATCAATCATAGCTACCTATGTGCTTTAATATACTGTACCTATAATTTTCTCTCAGCTTTTTTTTTCATTCCATGTAATCTGTTATCATTTTTTTGTCTATAAATTTTGCAAGTATTTACCTCCTTAAAATTTTCTTAGATTAAGGACCTGCCCGAAACGCTGCGCGTGCTAGTGGCTTTACAAGACTGTAATTACCATATTTGTATCCTCACATTCCTTATGTACATTCTTGTATATGCATAAATAAATAAATAAATAAATAGTTGTGAATAGCTGAGTAGTTAGGTATGTTGTAGATTTGACTAGTGTCCTCTTTTAACCACGTTCCAGTAAAGATTTGAGTAGTGTCCTCTTTTAACCACGTTCCAGTAAATATGATATTACAACAAATCAAATCAACAAATCAATCTCCTTCAGATTCACCAGGCGGCTTCCGAAGATGACCTAGAGCAGCAACAACTTCATGACTCCCTGATAATTAGCTCTACTGATCTACCTGATGAACAACAAGGTGAGAATTGTTGTAACATAGCCCACACCGGGTCCGTCTAATTACCAAAAACTAGCACATGCTACACACGCTTCAGATAACTTCCTGGCAATACGTTAGTAATGAATAAATATGATATATTTACTCATTACAATGTTGGTGCTGAACATACAACATGAAAAAACATAATTTTAATCCGAAAAAGTATCTTTTTATAAAGAAATTAGACGAAAAATAAAGAGCAGGTGACGCCAAATCAAGTCGACGATCCAAGCGTCAATGTCGTGGAGCGACTTATCCAAGACAGATTGTTGCCTGAAGAGTGTTTGCTGGCATATCAGCCTCTTGTACACACGTCGTCACAAATTGAAATAATGGTATAAACTACAATAATGCATAGTTACAATAATATTTAGCATAAATAGCCAGAAAATATTGAAATTGTATTGAAAAATAGGTGTCTGGAAGTGAAATTAACTCCATGGGACAATAGTTTTGTTATATAGATGCTGATGATTATTCGCTGGTATGCGTTCGCTATACATGGATTCGCTCTGGGTGTGTGTGTGTAGTGTGATATTCATTCAATAACATCATTATAGGGGGTAAATATGTCATATATCTTCATTACTTGTGTAATGCTAGAAGGCCGGAGTAGCACTAGGTAACTATGGATATAGCTTTGGGAAAATACATGGACCCGCTCTGGGTGTGTGGAGAGCTACACACCAGCAAATCAATTGTCTAATTAACATGCATATATATGCTAATTAACCTTCAAGATTTATATGTCAGAAGAAAGGCAGAGATGTAGACATTACTGTAGCTACATTTCAAGTAATATATATAATTTATGTGAAAGGCAATATATTGTTAAATAAATAATACTACATAATCGCCGGTATCCGGACACATGAACACTACATTCAATGCCATCATTATAGTCGGTAAATATGTCATATTTCATCAATACTTGTGTAATGCAAGGAGGTTTTATCTTTTTTAAAGATAAATATTTCAACTTTAAATATCTTTTCAAATATTTGTCATTAAAGTATATATTCTGAAAATAATAATGTATTTTATTTACTCCAAAGTAGAGCACGCATATCATAGTGTCATATCCTGTGATTAGTCATTTATTTTGCACCTCATACTCATTCCTTGAAGATTATTTACATTCACTCCTCGCTGGATAAATTCAAGATCTTTTGAGTACATGAAAATATGTTTTAGAATTAAAGTATTCAATTGAAATTAGTAGCGTATAGCTAGCTCTAAGCAGAACTACTACTGTACCAGTAACCAGTAAAACATTTTAATTAACATTTCAGATCAGGTAAGAATTGAGACCACAAAAATCCAGTAGCATTTCTATCACATTCGTCTATAGTTGAACCATTAAGAATGTCTCTTAAATGTTACCCAAGCACACATGTTTGTGGAGACTAAAGTTATTATTAGTTTCCTACACTGAGCTTTAAATTTGCTCTGTACCTAGTGTTACCCAATCTCCTAATTTTTATGTAGTATCAAACAACCTTATCATTGTGTTCATTGCTGTCTTCTTTTATGTGCTAGCCATATGCTGTATTGTGCCTACCAATTTTTGTCAACTACCATTCAAGCTGCCATTGCAATCAATCTTAGCTACTGTGAGAGAGTGTCTCTCAAGATTCTCCCACAGCTGACTTGAATGGCTCATTGCTGTGCACAGTGCACCGATCTTGTGCACAAGGTCCTATTTCTGTTAACCCTGGATAGTGACCTGGCATGTTGGGTATCTCCAGAATGCCCACTTAACCAGGAACACTTTTATAATACGGAGGCCGCCGTATGTCCAGGCAGGAAGTAGATACAAGGAGTTAAGCATACTTGCCACCAAAGGGTCAGTGAGTACATGTGCTGTTGCCCGCGTGAGAGACAGAGGGTAGACGCCAGACCGTCTGACCTCTGGGGTCAACCGGCGCGATGGTGAATAACAGCTATGACGTGGTCGTGACGTGTTCATGACGTCACTCCTACTGCACATCAAACGAGCTAATATGATTGGTTCCCGCCCATTTGCTGCAATGCTATTGGTCAAATTGTAACCCTTTTGTGCTGGGTGCCACGAGATGCCCGGCAGCCCTTGCAAAATCATTCTTGTGAGGGATCTCTTGCAAAGTGAACGTGTTCTGTTCTGTCTACCAGCCAATAGACTGAACACCGTTTATTCCTCACCATCAAGTTAACTCAGCGTCTGAAAAATATACCACACTCGCCCAGAATCACGAGTGTGAATATATGGTTCAGAAGCCTAAAGTGACAAATCTCCAGAGCGAAACAGACTGATATCAGGTAACCCCTGGTGACAAAGATCGTTGTGAGTGACTTAGAGTGAACTGAGGCAGTGCCGCCGCCTAAGTAACCTGTGTGTGACTTTACCACAAGTGTACCTGCATGGTACCACTGCCGCCGCCAGCCGCCACTCGTCCCGAGCATGTACCCCAGTACCTCAGTACCTCGAGGCGCCCGCCAGTAGTAGGGATGGCTCCACACAGACGAATTTTTGTTTTGGGGGAAATTCGTGTCTGTGAGCCAGGGTTTTCAGGTAAATTTAGAATATCGTCTGTGTGGAGCCATGGTTTTCAGGTTCCAATATCGTCTGTGTGAGCCAGGGGTTTCGGGTAAATTTTGTGTCTCAGATTTTAGAAGTTGTTAAAGTTCTTATGATGAAAATAATTTCCGAGACTTAGAAGTTTGTTAAAGGTCTTATGGGAGAAATTCAAATTCGAGTTTATGAGCCAGGGTTTTCAGGTAAATTTTGTCAGTCACATATTTTAGAAGTTGTTAAAGTTCTTATAATGAAAAATAATGTCATACGAGTTTGTTAAAGATCTTATGATGAAAAATAATTTCCAAAAACTTTAGAAGTTTGTTAAAGTTCTTATCATGAAATAATGTCATACGAGTTTTGTTAAAAGTTCTTATTTGTTTCTTACTTAGAAACTAGTATATTACTATATATCTGAATCATTTCACTGCCTCTCCCGCTCGTACCTCACACCCCCTCCCTCCCCCCTTTACCTCATAATCTCTCGCGTCACCTGTGTTTACCTTATGCCAGCCAGCCAGACGCTTCGTGTAGGTCGCCTCTTATCTTATCTTATCTTCTCCATAATATCTGGACCGTCCCTCCACCCTCTCTCTCTCTCTCTCCTCCTATTTCCTTACAACTATTTTCAGAGTTTCAAATAATCATAGAAGTTTATTTATATGTTTATGACCGAATTTGTAAAAAGACCATTTTCAGAGAATATTGTCTTAGATGTTTTGTTAAGGAAAACAGACAACTTAGCCATAACATTTAGTTTTATATCCATTTACGGCTATTTCACCTGTAAAGACCAAAATTGAACAGAGCCCAGTTATAGACAGAATTTCGTCAGAGACCATTTTATACCTAAAAATGAATAGAGTCCACTGTGTGAGCAAAATTAGTCAGAGACAGTTTTTAGCTCATATTTCATCAGAGTCCAATTATCAACAGAAATTAGTCAGAGACAGTTTTAAGCTCAAATTTCATCAGAGTCCAATTATCAACAGAAATTCGCCAGAGTCTACTTTGAGAGCAAAATTAGTCAGAGACAGTTTTAAGCTCAAATTTCATCAGTGTCCTGTAATCTGTGAAAATTTGACAGAGTCCATTTTATACCCAATTTTCGTCAGAGTCCAGTTTATGCTCAAATTCGCCAGAGTCTACTTTGAGAGCAAAATTCATCAGAGTCCAGTTCTTGATCGAAATTTATCAGAGTCCAATTGAAGACCCAAATTTGGCAGAGACCACATTTTCGCTACTAGCAGTCCAATCTCCCCGAAATTTAAAAGCAGACATACTTCAAAGTTAGTAAATAAGATCAAGTCAGTTACTGAGCTCCAGCTCTCGTCCCCACCTTAGTTCTCTTTCGTATCTTTGTAAATAACCCATCAATTTCCCTGAAATTTTTACCCTCTGTATTTCAGACATAGTAAATATGATCAAAACAGTTATCGAGCTCCAGCTCTCGTCCCCAACTTATCCAATCTTCAATAATCCTACTGTATTTGCATATTTTCTCTATATTCACCTGTGTTCTTCACATTTTTTTCCATGTTTTCTGTGTTCATTCCATGTTCTACAAATGTTCACAGCATGCTCAGTTCAAATTTTTTTCTACCATTTTCCCCGTATGTTCTCTATATTCTTTGTCATGTTTTCATGTACATCATATGTTCTCTGTATAACTTTTATACTCAATATTCATGTTCTCAATGTTCTTAGCTTGTTCTTCACATGTTCAGTGTTCATTCTTTGTATTCCCTATGTTCCTTATCATGTCTTCATATTCTCTATAAGTTCATATTCCCTGCATGTTCACTCTATTCATCAACTTTTTCTTACATGTTTTCTGTGTTCACCGTATGTTCACTGTGTTCATTCCCCTACTTAACCTCAATTTTTTTTGTTCTTTGTTTCTTTAAACCAATTTGTTTTCTTCCATTCACTAACTAGTTCTTTGCCAAATATTATACAGCAATACAGTTCCCTCAACAATTTTAGTCACCCAGTTTTATTTGCAAAACTATGTCAAAGTAATTCTCGTTGTCAACTTAATAGTTCTACCAACCCCGTTCTTAAACAAATCTACACTTTATTCAGTTCCAAATTTACAAAGACAAACCTTTCTTGTAACTTCTTAACTAAAAATCTTTCGCCAATCAACTAAAACATAGTCACTTTCGTCATTTCTCAACTAAACTTATTATCCAATCAACCAAAAATAGTCAGGATTAATCTCATTCAACACCGTTCTTAACTAAAACAACCTTTCGCTTAGCTAAAAATTGTCAAAGGAATCTTTCCAGCACTGTTCATAACTAACTTTATCCATCGTCATTCAACTAAAAATAATAACCTTCATCATTTCCTAACTAAACTTATCCATAGTCAACAGAAAATAACCGTGTTCATCATGTTTCATTGTCATTTCTTATCTAAAAAATTACCCGCCAATCATCAGAAAAAGTCTCCCTCGTCATGTTTTGTCTTTTTCCTTAACTAAGGTATTCATCAGTCAACTAAAAAATAGTTACTTCATCATGTTTCCTTGTCATTTCTTAACTGAAATATCACTTCTCTCATCTGAAAATAGTCATGTGTAGCCTCTTTCCAACACTGTTCTTAACTAAAATAACCTTTCACTTCGCTAAAATAGTCATATTCATCATTGTTCCTAACTAAAATTATATGTCGTTAAGTAAGAAATATAGTCAAAGACACTCTTCGAGACATCAAGGACTTACTCAAAGACATCAAAGTTGCACTCAAAGACATCCTTTGAGACATCAAAGACATCCTTTAAGACTTCAATGGGAACTCTTCGAGATATCAAAAGACACTCTCAAACACTCAAACATTTACTCGCATCCTCAAAGTTATTCTCAGAGTCATCAAAAAGTTAATCTCAGTCATCAAAAATGTTATTCTCTAAGTAACCTTTCGTTCATCAGAGAAACTTTCTAAGACATCTTCGTTCATTAAAGTTAATCACAGAGGCATAAAAGTTATTCTCGGAGCTATCAAAATTAATCTCTAAAACAATAAAAGTTAATCTCGGTCATCAAAGTTGATCTGCAAGATATCTTCGAGACATCAAAGTTACTCTTCATTACATCAAATACGCATTCAAATACTACTCATGTTCTCAGAAGTCATTCTCAAAGTCATCACCGATTTTCTCAGAGTCACCAAAGTTATTCTCTGAGTTAACAAAATACTACTTTTGTGTACTCTAGCTCTGCCTTTCCCTTCAAAAGGTTTTAACTTTAGTTTAAAAAAAAAAAAAAAATAAATAAAAAAAAAATAATATTGTCATCTTTATTATTGTCTTTTTTTTTTCTTTTTACTCCCATGTTCCATAGTACACTGGCTTTGCCTGTGTCCTCTAGTATTAACTTCATTATCCAATGTTCCTGAGTGTATCTCTATTTAAACTACCTCAGTTTGTTTTAGTGTAACTTTAGTATTCAATTATAGTGTACTTATAATAGTATAGTAAGCAAGCTTATTTTCTTATAGATTTCATAATTGTTTTTTTTTTACTTTTTTGGTCATCTATTGTTACTAATTATTCTAGTTAATTTTTTACATTCCTAGTTCCCATTAAGTTTTTTTTTTTTCTTTTTACTTAAAATTACCATTAAGTTTATTTTACTTTAGAATTTTTAATCTGTTTTTTTTCTTTGTTTTCTATTTTGTAATTTGCCATTCTTACCTTGTTTTCCTGCAATCAGCCTTTTTATGCAGACAAGTATAGACCCAGAACTAAACCTCTTATCCACTATCTATGACAATCATCACTTCAATGATCAAAATTGCAGATATTTTACAGCACATGATGTAAACAATGTATTAACAGATAATCTCAATATCTCTGTAATCAACTTGAACGTTAGATCCCTAGGTAAACACTTCGATGATGTTAGTGCCTTGATTGAAACTATTGACAACAAATTCTCTTTTATTATACTTACTGAAACGTGGTTGAAAGAGGATAATACTCAACTCTTTAACATGCCTAACTACTCGGCAATTCACAACTGTCGTCAAATGCAGAGAGGTGGTGGTACTGCTCTTTACTACCACCAAGAACTAACATGCTTAAAAATAATTAGAACTAGAGACTGCTGTGGGGAGTATATCTTCGCCAGTTTCAGAGTCAAGGGTGCCGAGTCTGTCCTGTCTGTGGGTGCAGTCTATAGAATTCCTAACACTGATGTGTCTGAATTCAACTCAAACCTTAGAAATCTAATACTAGATAACAGATTGAACAAAAACCATCTAATTATCGCAGGGGACTTTAATATTGACCTCTGCGAGCCTGAACACCCTACTGCTGTTAGCTTCCTCAACTGTATGAATTCCTGCTTCCTCATACCCTTAATCACTAGACCAACTAGAATCACTGATAGTACTGCTACGACTCTAGATCACATCTGGACCAACATAACCTCTCCGCTTACTTCAGGTATAATCACCGATAGCACTACAGACCATTACCCCACATTTCTCTTAACTAACATTAGCAAACCACCTCTAGAGACAAGGGAGTTAAGCTTTAGGCTGCACAATGAAACTGCTATAAACAATTTTATAACTGCTGCTGATAATGTCAACTGGGAGTCCGAGTTAGGTAACATAGGGGACATCAACCTAGCAGTGAAATCTTTTCTACAAACAACTCTTAGCCTTTATAACACCCACTGTCCTATGCTTACAAAACAAGTCACAAGCAAAAGACTTAACAATCCTTGGCTTACAAAGGGAATACTTAAATCCATTAACAAAAAACACGACCTTGAGAAGAAGTATAGGCTAGGAACAGTCTCCAAAGAATTCTCAAAGAATTACTCGTTATTGCTATCTAAAATAATTAGACGAGCCAAAACTAAATACTATGAAGATAAATTTACCCAAATAAAGAGCAACATTAAAAAAACTTGGAGCACAATTTCACAAATATTGGGATCAAAGAAGATTTTAAATAACAAACCAACACTCCTTTCCAATAACGTTGGTCAGCTTTCAGCCTCTGATTCTGCTATTGAGTTCAATAGGTTCTTCTCTTCCATTGGGTCATCCCTTGCAAATGATATTCCATCTTCCTGTACTGATGTTAAGGACTATCTTACAGGTAACTATCCACAGTCTCTGTACCTAAAGCCTACTAGTTCCACTGATGTCAATGAAATTATCCTTTCCCTTAAAACCAAGTCTAGTGCCCTCGAGGAGATACCAACTTTAATTTACAAAAAAGCCTCCAGATCTCTAGCCCCTGCTATTGCATTGCTCTTCAACAAGTCACTTGAACTCCAAACCTTTCCTGACATTCTAAAAAAAGCAAGAGTAACCCCTGTCTACAAATGTGGTGATCTCACTGATGTTAACAACTATAGACCTATATCAATCCTGCCTAACTTGTCAAAAATATTCGAAAAGCTAATCTACAAGCAGCTTTACTCTTTTCTAGCCAAACACAATATACTTAGCTCTTGTCAATATGGCTTCAGACCCAAAAAAAGCACTAACGATGCACTTATTAGTATGATTAACTTAATTCACGCAGCTCTTGATAAAAAGGAGTTTCCTGTTGGGTTATTTGTGGACCTGCGTAAGGCTTTTGACACTGTCAACCATCAAAACCTTCTTCTTAAATTACATCATTATGGAGTCAGAGGACACTCCCTGCAATACCTCAAATCTTATCTTACTGACAGGCTCCAGTATGTTTCTGTGAATAATACAATTTCTCCCACCCTACCCATCAACATTGGTGTTCCTCAGGGCAGCATACTTGGCCCTCTCCTCTTTCTCATCTACATTAATGACCTTCCAAATGCCTCCCAACACCTCAAACCAATTCTATTTGCTGACGACACAACCTTCATTTACTCCAGTCCTGACCCCCTGGCTCTAAATGCCACAGTAAATACTGAGCTAGAGAAAGTCCATCTTTGGCTAACTGCCAACAAACTCACCCTTAACATTGACAAAACGTTTTATATTCTGTTTGGCAATAAATCCTCTAATCAGATAAATCTCAAAATAAACAATACCCAAATTTGTAACAAATTAGATGGCAAATTCCTTGGCGTTCTCATCGACCACAAGCTGAATTTCCAGGGTCACATTCTAAATATATCAAAAAAAGTTTCAAAAACTGTTGGCATTCTTTCTAAGATCAGATATTATGTACCCCGCCCTGCCCTGGTTACTCTCTATTACTCCCTCATCTATCCATACCTCAACTATGGTATTTGTGCTTGGGGTTCTACTACCCAAAATCATTTACGTCCTCTCATTACCCAACACAAAGCTGCTATTAGGACAATAACCAACTCTGGCCCCAGACATCACTCGGTACCCTTACTCAAATCTCTGAATATGTTAGATATTAAGTCACTGCACATTCTCTCTTGTGTATTATACATATATAAAACGCTGAACTGTAATGCCAATCCTGACCTCAAAAGCTTCATTGAAGGTTGTAACAGAACCCATGAGCACCACACCAGGAATAAATACAGTTTTGATATTCCTAGAGTACGACTTAATCAAACTAGAAATGCTCTACAAATCAAGGGACCCAGAATGTGGAATGACCTTCCCAACCATGTTAAAGACTGTACCTCTCTCAACCAGTTTAAGATAAAAACTAAACACTACCTAATAAATTCCCTGTAACCCACCTCACTCCTTTATTGTCAACCCATGTCTGTTATTTTATTTTATTATTATTATTTTTTTTTTAATCAACACTGTTTGTCAACCTATTGTATTTGTGCTGCTTTTTCAGTCATGTTCCCCCTTTTTTTTATCTTTATTTGTATTTGTTTTCAACACCTCTTATTCTTTATGCTCAATTAGTATTAAGTTCTAGATATTAATGTTTTTCTTGCCCGAAACGCATTGCGTAATAGTGGCTTTAGGCATTGTATGTACTAGCTCTATCTATATATCAATCCATTAATGTAACATCACTTGTATGTATGTACCTTACCTGAATAAACATATTTATTTATTTATTATTTATTTACTCATGTTCTCAAAGACATTCTCAAAGTCATCAAAGTCATTCTCAGAGCTATCAAACTTGTTCTCAAAGTCATCAAAGTTATTCAAAGAGCTAACAAAAGTTATTCTCAGAGTCACCTTCGTTCTTCAGAGAAACTTTCCAAAACATCTTTGTTCATCAAAGTTATTCTCGGAGTCATCAAAAGGTATTCTCTAACTCACTTTTGGTCATTAAAGTTAATTTCTATGTTATGAAAGTTTGTCTCAGAGACATCTAAAGTTAATCTTAGAGTTATCAAATGTAATCTCTAACTCACTTTTGTTCATCAAAGTTGATCTCAGAGTTAACAAAGGTAATCTCTAACTCACTCTCGTTCATCAAAGTTGTTTCAAAGACATCAAAGTTAATCTCAGAGTTATCCAAAGATATTCTCATGTCCACAAAAGTTATTCCAAGAGACGTCAAAGTTAATCTCAGACATCTTCGTTCATAAAAGTTATTCTCAGAGACATCTAAAGTTATTCTCTAAGACATCAAAGTTATTCCAAGAGCTATCAAAAGTTATTCTCAGTCATGATATGTTATTCTCTAAGTAACCTTCCGTTCATCAAAGACTTACTCAAAGACATCAAAGTTATTCTCTAAGACAACAAAGTCATTCCCAGAGTCATCAAAAAGTTATTCTCAGTCACCTTCGTTATTCAAAGAAGCCTTCTGAGACATCCTCGTTCAACAAAACTGTCCTCACAGCCATCAAAAAAGTTAAATACAGTCATCAAAGTTATTCTCTAAGTATCTTTTCGTTCATCAGAGAAGCTTTCTAAGACATCTTTGTTCATCAAAGTTGTTCTCTAAGACATCAATGTTGTTTCTCTAAGGCATCAAAGATGTTCTCTAAATCATAAAAGTTACTCTCTAAGTCTCCTTCGTTCATTAGAGAAACTTTCCAATCCATCTTCGTTGATCAAAGTTATTCTCAGAGTCATCAAAGTGATCTCTAATTCATCTTCGTTCACCAAAAAGTTGTTCTCTAAGACACCTTCGTTCATCAAAGAAACTCTCCTTCTTCCATCATGTTATTCTTTAAGACATCTTCAGTCATAAAATTTTCTCTCCAAAATGTAACTAGTTCAGCTTTTCATACCAAACCTGCACTTCTGTTAAAATATATTTTCTTAGTCGCTTTACCCTAAAACTGTTTTCTGAACTACACTGTTCAAACCTACGTAACCTATCCTCTCCACCCAATGTTACTTAGTTAACGTAACGTTCCTAAACCTAACTTTACCTATCCTAACTTAACTTACCTTACCTTTACCTATCTTACCTAACTTAACCTGCATAACCTAACTTTACCTCTCCTAACATAACTTACCTTACCTATCTTACCTAACTTTACCTATCTTACCTAACTTAACCTGCATAACCTAACTTTACCTCTCCTAACATAACTTACCTTACCTTACCTATCTTACCTAACTTTACCTATCTTACCTAACTTAACCTGCATAACCTAACTTTACCTATCCTACCATAACTTACCTTACCTTACCTATCATACCTAACTTACCTAACCTAACTTACCTTACCTTACCTATCATACCTAACTTATCTTAACCTGCTTAACCTAACTTACATAACTTACCTACATTTACCTAACTTAACCTGCTTAACCTAACTTTACCTATCTTACCTAACTTAACCTGCATAACCTAACTTTACCTATCCTAACATAACTTACCTTACCTTACCTATCTTACCTAACTTTACCTATCCTAACATAACTTACCTTACCTATCTTACCTAACTTTACCTATCTTACCTAACTTAACCTTCATAACCTGACTTTACCTATCCTAACATAACTTACCTTACCTTACCTATCTTACCTAACTTTACCTATCCTAACATAACTTACCTTACCTATCATACCTAACTTAACCTAACTTACCTACATTTACCTAACTTAACCTGCTTAACCTAACTTTACCTATCCTAACTTAACTTACCTAACTTTACCTATCCTAACTAACTTACCTAACTTATCCTGCTTAACCTAACTTACCTACATTACCTAACTTAACCTGCTTAACCTAACTTACATAATTTAACCTAAATTTACCTATCTTACCTAACTTAACCTGCTTAACCTAACTTACCTAACTTAACCTAACTTACCAATTCCCCATTCCACAATCCGGGTCCCGTGATTTGTAGAGCATTTCTAGTTTGATTAAGTCGTACTCTAGGAATATCAAAACTGTATTTATTTCTGGTGTGGTGCTCATGGGTTCTGTTACAACCTTCTATGAAGCTTTTGAGGTCAGGATTGGCATTATAGTTTAGCGTTTTATATATGTATAATACACATGAGAGAATGTGCAGTGACTTAATGTCTAACATATTCAGAGATTTGAGTAGGGGTACCGAGTGATAGGGGTACCGAGTAAAGGGTTGGGCACTAACTATCTACCACAGTCTGGGTCCGCACCAGCGCGGAGATTACGAGGCATTGACAACAGCGCTGCTGAACAGTTTTGGCATTACTGCAGACCGGATGCTAGAGAATTTCCGTAGAGCTCAATTGCAAAAAGGAGAGACATATGTGTTAATGTTACAGCGGTTAGAATCGAGTCTAAACCGTTACTGTGAACTCACGGAGACTGCTTCTGGGAGCATGGAGTTCTATCAACTGATGATTCGTGAACAGTTCTTAGAAGCCTGCGAATCGTCTCTGCGTGTCAAGCTCAAAGAGCAAGAAATTGTGTCAAATCTGTCTATGGCCAAGCAAGCTGATCTGTGGGCTGGGGCCAGGAGACAGGTGAAAGGGGTGAAGCCGCATGAGAAGCATCATGCTACAGGTACTGGCGAAGGAGCTAAGCCTAAGACTGGTGTGTCGGGGAGCAAGGAAACTCCTCCAACAAGCAAGTGCACAAGTGCTACACCTGTGGTAAGCCAGGTCATCGTGCAGCTGATTGCAAGGCAAAACCGAAGTCAGGTTACATAGCAGGTGTGAGTTCTAGTGGTGAGAAACATCCTAACGTTGGAAAGGATCCACTAGCTTGGACCCTTGAGGTGGTGGACGGAAATGTTAACGGAAAATCGGCGAAAATCTTCCATGACAAAGGAGCCACTACACACATGGTGAGAAAATGCCTAGTACAGCCAGGATCTGAGACAGGTAGACATATCTATGTCAAATTCCCAAATGGCTATACTCAAGAGATGGTGGAGGTGTATGTGTGGGTCGACACACCTTACATCAAAGG
Source organism: Procambarus clarkii (assembly GCF_040958095.1). Lineage (NCBI taxonomy): Eukaryota > Metazoa > Arthropoda > Malacostraca > Decapoda > Cambaridae > Procambarus > Procambarus clarkii. The sequence goes on from NC_091222.1 coordinate 15,846,931, forward strand.
TAAAATCCGTGCCGTTCAACAGGAACGTGCTATATATGGACTTTTATTGGGAAATGTTCCAGGAATCTCTGATTGCCCAAGTCCGCCCTCAAGGAAAACGGGGGGGGGGGGGGAGTAAGGCGCGCAGCCGCCCTCAGTCAGCTGATGCCAAGGACGACTCGCCCGGGGATGACGTCACAGGGTGTGACCACACCCTCACCCAGCTGAAGAATGAGGGAGAGAAAGCAAAAGAACACATGCTCAAGCGCTACGAGGACCCTCCTGTAGATGGATCCAACAAGCCGAAGAAGCATGTAAGACGTAAGAACAGGAGAGGACCGCGGGGCTCGACATTGATAGGGCCGATCGACCACCCTTTGCTCTCAGCAACGATCGCCAGTGTCTCAGTGATAACCGCCGACGAGGAGGTAGGTCAGCCAGGTCTCTTCAATCAACAGCAGCAGGAGACACACCGAGATGTTAAGGTTGATGATCAGCTGTTTGAAGATCAAGTCGACCAGGTTACTCGACTGGTAGCAGAGTACAAGGAGGTACTCTCTGACGTCACTAAAGTAGCAAAGGTAGAGGGTTACCGCATACCCTTGCTAGAGCAGCAAGCGGTACGAACAAAACCATATCCTGTTCCTCATCACCTTGTACCACAGGTGAGAGAAGAACTGGCATCTATGATTAATGCGGGAGTAATAGAGAAGTCGACCTCACCGTACTCAAGCCCGATGGTATTAGTGAAGAAGCCTGGGGGAGGTGTGCGCATCTGCCTCGACTTCAGGAAGTTGAACTCCATCATAGAGTTTGATGCTGAACCGATGTTCAATCAAAATGAGATCTTCTCGAGGTTAGCTTCCAGTTGCTATTTCTCCAAGCTCGATCTGACAAAAGGATTACTTTATATTATTTGAGGCGCTTGTCGACGCGTCTTTGTTGGTGTCTTCCTTGCCAGACGTAAGATGAATCTTGTTTCTCACAGAGCATTTAAAGACTGAGCTTGTGGTTGATTATTAATTAATAAATTAGGCATCAACTATGTTTACAAATGATTAGAAAGTATTAGTAAAGTAGATCTGAGTAAACTTGAATATAGGGCTGATGTACAGTTAGCTGAGTAGTCGGCCGGCAGCGAGTCAGCTGGAAAAAGCTGAGATTCGAGGCTGGCCTTCTTCTCTGGCTGGCGGCGTGGTGTCAACAACTCCACTGTGTTGCTCTGCATCCCTCTCCCCTTCCTCCTACTTCTCTCCCTTACTTTATCCTGTGTCTAGTTTACAAAGCTAAGTAATGTTGCATTCTCGTTTTCTGGCATAAGTGTGTAGTAATGTGTATAGGGTATCACTAGTGTTTATATTGCTAAGTTACTCAAAGGGGTCCCAGTGGAATCACGTGTGCTCAAGTGGTACCAGAAAGCTACCTAGAGTCCTTGCTAGTGTCCCTTGCCTAGTAGACTTTACCCTAGCTTGTCCCAAGTGTAAACCTTGTATCCTGTCAATGTGGACCAAGGTAGTTAACGTAAGATAGTGTGGTAAAGTAATTATTGTTATTTTTGTGAATGTATATGGGGGGTTGTTAAGAGGGTTTAATAAATAAGTTAGTTTTAAAGGAGTATCCATTCTTCCTGTGTAGATCAATGATCTACCTCTAGGCTGACATTTTCTTGAAGCCAATAAGTTAACACTGCTTTCTATTTTATTGGGGGCCGGGTCTTTATAATCTCCCTTAATGGCGATACCTCCTGATTCTAACTGCTGACCCTGCTCCATAATACAGGATCCCCCATAGCAGAATTCAAATCTATAACAAGTGGTTGGCCTGACCGGGATGAACTGTAATTGTAAAAAAAATAGATTTTTGGGTGCCAAAACTAAAAATTCTTGGTTTCCACAGAACGGTTGTGTGTTAGCCTAGGGCCCAGCTCATCTAGCAAAAGATATATCTTGCACTGACTGGACACTCAGCTGGATCCTTTCACTATTGAGGTAAGTGTGGCCTTGTGTTAGGGGCCGTGCAAATTTTTGTTTTTTCCAATTTTTATTTTTTAATTTTTTCTTTTGCTAGGAGTTAAATTTATTAGTGATGGCATCTACAATGCAGGAACTGGCAAAGAATCCTTCAGTGGTAGAGATTAAGAAGCTCACCAAATCAAATTTAGTATTGTTTATTATTGTAAGAAGGGACAGGGAAGAAGAGAGGATGAAATGTTCAAGGAGGCAACCCCGAGTGTTTGTCAGCGCATCACCCCAAAGGGCATGACGACAATTGAAATCACCCAGCAGGACCACAGGCTCCGGCAAGGAGTCTAAGTGGTTAAGGTCGGGAAGAAAAAGTGGGACAGTGGGGGAGAGATAAATGGAACAAACCGTGTACCATCTACGCACAAAGACAGGCAGTAGAACAGTGTAGAGGCGAGGAAAAAAGTAAGGGGACAAAGGAAACATCGGAGCGAATCAAGAGAACAGAAAAATTATGGGCCAAGGGGGGGGGGGGGGGAGAGAGAGAGAGAGAGAGAGAGAGAGAAAAGAATAGCCACGGAAGCGACGAGGACGAGCACCAAGCATCGGCTCCTGGAGACAGACACAAAGGGGCGAAAACTGTGAAATTAGAAGTTGGAGGTCAAGGAAATTGGCGTAATATCCAAGGTTGTTCCATTGAAGAATAGACATCGGCAAAAAGAGAGAGGAGAGCAACAGAGAGCAAAGAAGAAACAAAGGTGAAAAAGGAACACAGCACATTAAAGAAGCACAGGATCAGGGTCAGCGAAGTCAGGGTTAGGGGGCATGGGTAAACTGAGTAAAGAAGGAGGGAAAGAAGCGGGAGGACAGACCAGAGATGGACGAGCAGGGTCTGGAGGAGGAGAAGGATGAGGAGGGGCAGAAAGAGGGGAGCGCACCTCAGTAAGGACAGGAACCGAGATGGAACTGGGGGCTAAAGAAACCCCCACAGTAGGAACAGGGGGGCTCCACCGAAGCGGGAGGGGAAGGAACGATAGAATCAGAGATAGGGGGCGAAGAAGAAAGTGAAGCCTTCTTACCCACTGGGGAGGAGGAAGGAAAGGAGCCAAGTTTCCACTTCTTACTCAAAGAGACAGGCATCCCAGCAGCAATATACTGGGCAACAGACTCCAGCGTCTCGATAGAAGAAGAGCGAGAGCAAACAACGCAACCACTAGGAGAGCGATGGACATCGGCCCACACAGTCAGGCGGCGTGGAGAGCCAAGAGACGGAGTAGACTGACAGGAAGGAGGACCAGAGGGAGAGGAGAAAGAAGACACAGAAGACATGACAGACTGGGTAGGGGGAGCCCTAGACAGAGAACCAGGAGGGGGACCCTCCGGGACAGAACGGAGAAAAACAGGGGAGGTGGTGGTGGGTGTGTCAGGGTCTAAGGCTTGGAAACGGTTGTGAGACTGAGGAAGGTGGGAAAGATGAGGAGAGAAAGAGCGCACCACACGAGCATAGGAGACGCCAGCGAAAGAAGGGAGACGATGAACTTGGCGCTGAGCCTCAGGAAAAGACAAACGGTCCCGGTGCTTCAAGTTAAGGACGGCCGCCTCAAGTTTGTAACGTATACACGTGCGGGAGAAGATAGGGTGGGCCTCACCGCAATTGAGGCAGCGGGCCTGGGAAGAAGTGCACTCCAACTTAGAGTGACCCTCACCTCTACACATGGGACAGAGAGAGACAGGACTAGAGCATTTGAGGGCACCATGCTCAAACCTCCAGCACTTATTGCAGAAGCGAGGAGAAAAGAATATACTCCTGAACGGAGCATCTGGCACCAGCAAGAATGATGAAGGGCAGAAGGGTCCTATCACTACTATCAAAGGTAAGCTGATAAGTCCGACTCATCTCAAGATAACCTTCACAACCCGAAGGGGCAGACGGCGATGACCACGAGGGGGACAAGTAAACGCATCCACCTGAAGGACAGAATGATCTTGGGCTTCGAAGATATGCTTGATATCCTCGTGGCAGTCTTTGAGATTCCTAACACCAGTCGCAACATGGTGCGGGAGGAGAACAGTGCCAACACTGGCATTCAAACGAGCGTTCTTTGAAACCTGAACAGGTGTCTCGCCAAGGCAGGATAAAGCGGCCAAGCGGGTGGCTGCATCCTGAGGAGCAGCAATGACATGGGTACCAAGACGGGTGGGGTTAAAGGCAACAGAGGCATCTACTGAATCTACAAGATGCCTATGAAGGGAAAAATCGTCAGGAGTTGAATCCAAAGGATGGAGGTCAAAGTACTTAGTCCACATAGCAGGACCAAACAAAGCATGGTATGAATTAGTATGGAAGGGAGCATACGAGAGCGGCCATAGCGGGGACGGCAATGACAACCTTTAGAGAGAGACGGGTCAAAAGGCGCAGTAGTCACAGTAAGAGATGGAGCCATGCAAGGGGACGAGGCTGTCACCACAGCAGGCTTGGAGCTCGACTCGACCACAGAGGAGGGAGAGGAGTAGGGAGGAAGTCCGGTCTGGGCCTAAACCGGGCCCTGTAGTGGGGGTTAAAGAACCTGGCCTTCCAGGACGGTCCGACTCAGGGGCCTGGTCGCCCACCCCATGAGCCTGGGTAAGAGAAATCGTGTCGTCATCCATATAGCAAACAAAATCAAAGATTGGGACCTGGAACCAAGGGATACCACCTACCAGGGGCAGCCAGGGAGGCCGAGTGCGGGCCAGTGTGGGAAGAGCGCGTCGTCCCCAGCGGTGCTCCCCCCTTTTCAACAGGGGAGTCCTACTACATCATCCATTCTCCCACACTGGTGCTAAGACCCCATTCCCCCCTATCTCCCCAGCGTGGCCACCCAACCATCCACTCAGGGCGGCCTCTCACAGGTGACCCCTCCATCAGGTTATCCGATGGCTCACAAGGCCTCTACATGGTATCCATCAGCATGTTCACCACCCAAAGAGGGGACAAAGGCAACCCACGCCGGTCCCAGGGAGGTGTACGTGAGCCCCTCACCACGGCAAGGAGGCACCACGGAGGGGAAGCAGATAGGAGAAGAGGGGGGAGAAAAACGAAACAGAAGGAAAAGTTAAAGTCGTTCAGCACAGTTAAAGAGGACAGCAGCAGGAGCAAAAGGCTATAAAAAGGGCAGAGGACTGTCCCAAGAAGCATCACACTCCGGCAGCTGCACACCAAGCCCCCCTCACGGCAACAACGAGCTGAACAGGGAGGGGGGGAGGGAGGGGTGGAAATGAAGAAATGCAAGGATTGAGGTCATTGCTCTGCTGTTAAGTCCAGGTGGTTAAAATTATGACCTACGGTATACAGTATATTTAAAAATCCTGCAAGGATAAATATACTATATTTTATTAAGCACAGTTGTTTATTGATAGAATGCATGCACTCACAGTGACTTTTTATGTAGAGATAACAGTCAAGTTCTCTGTAATAATTAAAGGGCCATGAGTAAGGACCAATTATTATGCTTTATTCTAAAAATATAAATTATTAATAAACAATAACTATATTATTCACATACATCAAAATAAAAGTTCAACTATAAATCAAGTACAAATAGCAAGGTAAGGTCAGGAAATTATCAGGAGAAAGCACTATGCCATTACAACTATTTAGCACTTTGAAGGAATATGAGGTTAAGTGTTTGGGATAAGATGGAGGAAAGGAATGATACCCAACCACCCACTTGGGCAGTCAGGGATTGAACGCTGACCTGCAAGAAGTGGGAACACTGCTGTACCGTCCAGTCCAAGTAGGTGGGTAAAGTCACAATAACGTGGTTGAAAATTACACACCCAACCTACACATCTAATATACAAGAAATCTTAACATTTCAGTCCATTCTGGACAATTATCTAGTTTAAATAATGGTCCAGGATAGACTTATATGACTTCACTTTCTTTATTTTAATATGTGTGAATTAGGTGATGAATCAAATCAATATTGGCAAGTTAGATACCTGGCAACACACAGGCCTATAGCTTATGATTATATGCCTATATAGTCAACATTTAAACTTAAGAACTATATTTTTAAATTTATATAACTTTTAATAAAAAGTAAATATCCTTGTAAATAATTGTTTATAAATAATTACATGAATAATAATAATAGCAATTAGGCCTAGTCTAGGGTACTACCATGAAAGAAATGTTACCAGGATAATACAAATTCCAGTCAGGTTATAATAAATGTTCCATGAATAATACACATTCTGGTCAGGTTAATATAAATGTTCCATGTATAATTGTATAATACACATTCTGGTCAGGCTAATATAAATGTTTCCTGTATAACACACATTCTGGTGAGATTAATCAGATTAATATAAATGTTATCTGTATAATATACATTCTGGTCAGGTTAATATAAATGTTCCCTGTAAAATACACATTCTGCTCAGGTTAATATAAATGTTCCCTGTATAATACACATTCTGCTCAGAGGGGAGTATATTATACAGGTTCTCTGTATAACACATATTTTGGTCAGGTTAATATAAATGCTCCCTGTATAATACACATTCTGATCAGGGGGAGTACATTATACAGGTTCCCTGTATAATACCGGTTCTTTTACACACACTACAGGTTCCCTGTATTATACAGGTTCTCTGTACTATACAAGTTCCCTGTATAACACACATTCTTGGGGGGAGTAAAATACACATTTTCTTTCTTGGGGGATTATAATACACATTTTCTTTCGGATGCCACAAGTGGCTCCCCAAAGAAAATCCCAAATCCTAGGAAAAGCCAAATGATCCTTTGACCATAAGGAAAAGAAAGTACAATGGTACTTCAGTTTTTTAATTTATCTGTTCCCAGAGACGATTTGAAAACTGAAACGAATTTTCCCATTAGAAATAATGTAAATTTAATTAATTCGTTCCACACCCCCAAAAATATTAACTAAAAATTACATTTTATACAGAATAATACTCATAGGTACCTTACCTATATTGAGGACCCTTGTTGATGTATTGAAGACAGGAAGTAAGTAAGTAATTATCAAAAGAAGGCACCAAACCGGGAAGGCTATGTAGCACCATCAAATACGCAAAATAATCAGAGGGCGCTAAATATCACCAAGGATGCCAATACGAGAACAAAAACGCATAAGGCGAACGATATCAAAAGTATCCGAGTCACCAAGAATTCTATCGAGGGACAGGTGACCGCGAGGGGCGGTCGGAAAGCAAGACACACGCTCGTCCTGGAAGTCAGGACATTCAAGAAGGACATGCACGACCGTAAGAGGGACAATGCAACTAGGACAATAAGGAGCAGGGCGGCGCTCCATCAAGTGACCATGGGTTAAGCGAGTATGGCCAATACGCAACCTCGCCAGAGCTGTTTCCCACCGCCGGTTACGGTGGAAGGAGGACGGCCACGAGGAAACACAACATTTAAGAGTACGTAGCTTGTTACCAGTAACAGACAACCAAGAAGCCTGCCAACGGGTAAGAACTGAGGAATGGATAACTGGGTAAAAGTCGGAATACGGAATGCCTTTACGAGAGATGGGACAAGAGCGGACAGCTTCCTTAGCGGCAGCATCCGCACGCTCATTTAAAGACACACCAATATGGCTGGGAACCCAACAAAACTCAACCGACTTAAATTTACTGTGAACGAGAAACAGCCAATGCTGGATCTCGACAACTACTGGATGAACCGGATTAAAGGACCCGAGAGCCATGAGGGCACTACGAGAGTCAACAACAACCACAAAGGAAGACTGACAACGAGAAAGCAGGAGACGAAGAGCATAGAGAATAGCATAAAGTTCTGCTGTAAAGATGCTAGTCTCCGGAGGCAAGCGACACATATAAGTGCGATCAGGAAAAACAACAGAGTAGCCAACACCGTCCGCTGACTTAGACCCATCGGTGAAGACAGAAACGGAGCGGGAGTGAGAAGAAAAGTGCTCGAGGAAAAGGCGTTTTAGAACCGTAGGAGGGGTAAAAGCTTTAGTGATACGGGTCAAGGAAGTACAAAACCGCGGAAGAGGGACCCTCCACGGGGGCAAAGAAGGAACAACACGAGGAGAAACATCAGAAATACGAACGGAGAGAGAATCCTGTAGGCGAGATAACCGGACAGAAAGAGGGAGGTGGTGAAGAGGAACAGGAACCGCAGGAGGGGTAAAAGTTAAAGCACGACAGAGGCGAGAGGAAGGATGTTGCAAGGACCGCGCAAGATAGCGAAGACAGTAGCGATCACGGCGGTCCTGGAGAGACAGGAAGCCAGTGTCAGCATACAAGCTAAGGATGGGAGTCGAACGAAAGGCACCAGAACTGAGGCGCAACCCAGTATGGTGCAAAGCATCAAGACGGCGAAGAGTAGAAGGAGAAGCAGACGAGTAAGCAGGGCAACCATAATCGAGCTTAGACAGGACGAGAGAGGAATGTAAAGCAAGGAGAGTGCGCCTATCTGCCCCCCAAGAAGTATGGGACAAGACCCGAAGGAGGGTAAGGGCCTTAGAGCACTCAACACGGAGGTAAGAGATATGGGGAGACCAAGACAAACGAGTGTCAAGGAATAACCCCAAAAGCTTCGCGGAATCTTTGTATTCAAGGGGATGACCATAAAGTGACAAAGAGGGACGAAGAACAACCCGTTTCCGCGTAAAAGTCATGGCACAAGTCTTAGAAGTAGAGAACTTGAAGCCATGACCTGTGGCCCAAGACGACACGGCATCAATTGCAAGTTGAAGCCGGCGTTGAAGGAGAGGCGAATCATCACCCTGACAACAAAGGGTAAGATCATCGACATAGAGAGCGGAGAAGACACCAGAAGGAAGAGAGGAAAGAAGACCATTGAGGGCAACAAGAAAAAGAGTAGTGCTCAGAACACTACCCTGGGGCACACCTTTGTATTGCTGAAAAGAGGGAGACAGAGCGGTACCAAGGCGCACCCGAAAGGAACGACGAGAGAGGAAGCTGCGGAGAAAGAGAGGGAGATGACCACGAAGGCCAAAAGAATGAAGTTGAGATAGGATATGATATCGCCAAGTGGTGTCGTAAGCCTTTTCTAGATCAAAAAGGACGGCAACAACGGAGGTCTTCGCAGCAAAAGCAGTACGAATATAGACCTCCAAGTTCACCAGGACATCTGTCGTGCTGCGGCACTTGCGGAAACCAAATTGAGAAGGGGAGAGGAGGTGATGGTGTTCCAGGAACCACATCAGACGAACGTTAACCATACGTTCAAAGAGTTTGCAGACACAACTTGTGAGAGCAATAGGGCGAAAGTCCTTAGGGGAAGTACCCAGAGACCCCGGTTTGCGAACAGGGAGGACAACGGCATCGAGCCAGTCCTCAGGGACTGACGACGACTCCCAGATCCGATTATACAGACTCAGTAAATACTGAGACGTGCTCGGAGGGAGATGGCGAAGCATCTCATAATGAATACCATCGGAGCCCGCCGCCGTAGAACCGCAGAGGGCCAGGGCAGAACGAAGTTCAGAGAGAGAGAAGGGATCATTATAGGGAAGCTGAAGATGAGTGCAGAAATCTAAAGGACGAGACTCAAGGACAGGTTTACGAAGAAGGAAAGATTGGGGAAGATGAAGACCAGAGCTAACAGAAGAAAAATGGGAACCCAGTTCGGAAGCGACCTGCAACGGGTCCGCCACAAGAGTATCATGGAGGTGAAGGACCGGTGAAACATCGGGAACGAACTTACCCGCTATCTTGCGGATACGCTTCCAGATCTGGGCCAGAGGGGTCTCGGACGTAATTGTTGAGACATAAGATGCCCAACATTCACGTTTAGCCGTACGGATGGCCCTACGGGCCACCGCACTCGCTTTCCGAAAGAAAAGAAAAGAATCGGTCGTCTGCCTACGGCGGTGCCTCTTCCAGGCTGCACGCTTACAGCGGACAGCCCGAGCACAGTCCGCATTCCACCAGGGAACGCACTTCCGTGGACCCCGAGAGGAAGAGCGAGGAATAGAGCGGAGGGCAGCGTTGAAGACAGTGTCATGAAAAAGGAGGAGAGCGCGAGAGAGAGGCAGAAGGGAGAGGTCAGGGAGAGCAGCACTGAGGGTAAATAGGGTCCAGTCTGCCTTAGCAAACTGCCACCTAGGGAAAGAGAGGGAAGGGCGAAAAGAGAAAAAGGAAACAAGGATGGGGAAATGATCACTTCCATGGAGGTCATCAAGAACCTGCCACGTGAAATCTAAGTAAAGAGAAGAAGAGCAGAGAGAAAGATCAAGACAAGAAAGGGTGCGAGTCCGAGAGTCCAAATGAGTGGGCTCACCAGAATTCAGAAGAGACAGGGAAGAAGAGAGGAGAAACGGCTCAAGGAGGCGACCCCGGGTATTCGTCAGAACGTCACCCCAAAGAGAATGACGACAATTGAAGTCACCCAGCAGGAGCACAGGCTCCGGCAAGGAGTCCAGGAGGTGTTTCAAATCAGGAAGAGAGAGCGGGACACTCGGGGGGAGATAAATGGAACAAACTGTGTACCATTTCCCCACAAAGATACGAGCAGCAGAACAATGGAGAGGCGAAGGAAAAAGTAAAGGAACAAAGGGAACATCAGCCCGAATCAAAAGAGCAGAAGAATTAGAAGCCCCAGCAATGGCTGGGGGAGGGGAGAGAAAGGAATAGCCACGAAAACGACCAGGACGAGCACCAAGCATTGGCTCCTGGAGGCAGACACAAAGGGGCGAAAACCGCGAAATCAGAAGTTGGAGTTCGAGGAAATTGGCGTAATAACCTCGAACGTTCCATTGAAGAATGGACAACGACGAGAAGAGAAAGGACAAAAACAGAGAACAAGGAAGAAACAAAGGCGAAAGAGCAACAGAGCACGTTAAAGAATATCAGGGTCGGGATCAGGGTCAGCAAAGTCAGGGTTAGGGGGCATGGGTAAACTGAGCAAAGACGGAGGGAAGGAAACGGGAGAACAGAGCAGAGGTGGGCGGGCAGGGTCTGGAGGAGGAGGAGGAAGAGGAGGAGACAACGGAGAGGAGCCGTCAAGGACAGCAGCAGGAGGAGGGGGAGTAGAAAGAGGGGAGCGCACCCCAGCAAGAGCAGCAACCGAAAGGGAAGCAGGGGCCAAAGAAACCTCCATAGCAGGAACAGGGGGCGCAAGCACTGAAACGGGAGGGGAAGGAGCAACAGAGCCAGAAGGAGCTGAGGAAGAAAGCGAAGCCTTCTTACCCGCCGGGGAAGAGGAAGGAGAGGAGCCAGGCTTACGCTTCTGACTTAAAGAGATCGGTGTCCCAGCAACCACGTACCGGGCAACGGATTCCAGTGTCTCAACAGGAGAAGCCGAACGAGAGCACACACGACGGCCGTTAGGAGAGCGATGGACATCCGCCCGCACCGACAGGCGGTGGGGAGAGCCAATAGATGGAGGAAGAGGATGGGAAGGAGGATCGGAGGGGGACGAGGAAGAAGACACAGAAGACACGACAGACCGGGTAGAAGGAAGGGGAACCCCAGACAGAGGACCAGGAGGAGGATCCTTCGGGAGAGAACCCAAAGGAACAGAGGAGGGGGCAGTGGGCGCATCAGGGTCCAAGGCCCAGAAACGGTTGTGAGTCTGAGGAAGGCGGGAAGGACGAGGAGAGGAAGAGCGCAACACGCGAGCATAAGAGATATTAGTATAAGGCGGGAGCCGGCGAACCTGGCGCCTCGCCTCAGGAAAAGATAAACGCTCCCGGTGCTTCAGGTTGAGGACGGCTGCCTCAAGCTTGTAATGGACACACGCACGGGAGAAGGTAGGATGGGCTTCACCGCAGTTGAGGCAGCGAGCTTGGGGAGAAGTGCACTCCGACTTAGAGTGACCTTCACTCCCACACAAAGGACAGAGAGAGACAGTCCCAGAGCAGCGGAGGGCACCATGCCCAAACCTCCAGCACTTATTACAAAGTCGAGGAGAAGGAATATACTCCTGGACAGAGCACCTAGCACCAGCAAGAATGACAGAGGATGGAAGGGTCCTACCATCAAAGGTGATCTTCACAACGCGAAGGGGTTGACGGCGACGACCACGAGGGGGACGAGTAAACGAGTCAACCTGGAGGACAGAATGGCCTTGGGCATCAAGGATATGCCGAATATCATCGTGGCAATCCTGCAGATTCCGAACACCGGTTGCAACATGGGGTGGGAGGAGAATAGTGCCAACACTGGAATTCATCTGAACGTTCTTGGAGACCCGAACAGGGATCTCGCCAAGGCAAGATAAGGCAGCCAAGCGGGAAGCCGCATCCTGAGAAGGAGCAGCAACGACACGTGTACCGAGACGAGTGGGGTTGAAAGTAACACACGCATCCACGGAATCTACAAGATGCCGATGGAGGGAGAAATCGTCAGGAGGCGCAGAATCAAGAGGGAGGAGATCAAAGTATTTGGCCCATGAAGCAGGACCAAACAAGGCCTGATACGCATCAGCACGGGAAGGAATCGAGCGAGTGCGGTTGGGGCGCGAACGGCGTTGAGAACCCCTAGAGAGAGAGGGGTCAAAAGGCGCAGTAGTCACAACGAAAGACTTAGCCACACCAGGGGACGAAGTGGTCACCACCGGGGGCTGGAGGCTCGACCCAACCTCAGAGGAGGGAGGGGAGCTGGGGGAAGAAGACAGGACGGTCAAAGGAGGAGCAAGGTCGGGGCCCAACGCAGCGGGAGCTACAGAGCCTGGTCTTCCAATACAGGCCGACTCGGGGGCTTGGTCGCCCACCCCACGAGCCTGAGAGGGTACAACGGAAACATTCAACGACATAGAGACGAAAAGTAACAAATTCATCCACGAATGTGCCCCCAAACCCACCATGGAGCCACAATTAGAGGCAGGACACCCAACAGGAAGCTATCGCCGATCATGCCGGGGCCCCCTAGGGGTGCGTCGTGAGTATACGCCCCACAAACGCCACCTTAAGAACCGTCAGTCCGTCGAGATCGGGTTCAGCGACGAAAGGGGGATTGACAATAAAAGGTTCCCCTCGCTCGAGACGTCGGGTACTACAGTTCTACGGGTGCAAGAGTATGCCTCCTCAAGCACCCGGGCGTCAAAATAGAAGAAGTCCAAAGAAATAATCCAAAACAAGCAAAAGGTCGGCAGGAAACGACAAGCAGATAGGAGAAGAGGGGGGAGAAAAACGAAACATAAGGAAAAGGAAAAGCGATCCGGCACAATTGGAGAAGACAGCAGCAGGAGTGCAAGGCCAAAAAAAAGGACAGAGGACTGCCCAATGGAGCATCACACTCCGGCAGCCGTCCACCAAGCCCCCTCACGACGCCAACGGGCCGGAAGGGGAGGGGGTGGAAGACAGGAAGGCGGTAGGAGAAGAGGTGGTAGTGTTTGGAAAGGGAGTCCCCTTCCATTATAACAGCACAGATGACATTTCTGGGGTACTCTCTCTCTCTCAAATTTTGCATGCATACCACTAGGACCTGGTTGTGGCACACTGCTTGCTTGTCTTACTAAGAATCTGTCAATAGACACTTGTTTTTCCCTATATTTTAACACTTGTCTGTAGTGAGACATTACATTGTCTCACTATGAATGACCTCTTGTTTTTCCTCTATCGTCATCCTCACAACTATTTTATTAGGTTGCACTTTACCACTGACTTTCTTGGAACCCCATGGCATGATATATAATAAGAACTTTTATGTTATCAAACCAAAAAGCACAAAAACAATGAAATTCATAACAAAGAATTCAAGTTCAGTCGTCATTAGTTGGGAGGCACTGGTAAACTGTTTGCGCCATGTGCTCGGTTGGCCCATACGTGTATCAACAAACTCGAGCACTGAGTCGAAACATTTAGAAGAAATTGAGCTCAAGAACTAAAAAATTTGAAAACCTAGGTTCCACTGTAGTTATTCAACTGTACAAGTCTCTGATGCACCACCATTTGGAGAGTTGTATCCAGGAATGAAGACCTAAGCTAAAGGAGGACATACCTGCTTTGGACAAAGTTCCATATAGCAACAAAAACCATCCCAAAACTCGGTCTATCTACTATGGTAGGAAATATCTCGACTCTAAAACCTTTTGTCACTGAATAGGTTCTGTTACTTCTGTACTTTGTCAACTATTAAGAATAACTACATTTAAATTGTGTAGTCACTAAAGGTAATGCTATTGTTTTTCTACATAGTTTCTCTCCAGTATGAATCCTTGTGTGTTTTTTTAGATCCGATTGTCGTGAAAAATCTTTTAGACACACTGAACAGTGATATGGTTTCTCTCCTGTATGAATCCTCATGTGACATATTAGATTTGACTTTTGTGAAAAATCTTTTAAACACTCTGAACAATGATATGGTTTCTCTCCAGTATGAATCCTCATGTGTCTTTTTAGATCTGATTGTCGTGAAAAATCTTTTAGACACACTGAACAGTGATATGGTTTATCTCCTGTATGAATCCTCATGTGAGATATTAGATTTGATTTTCCTGAAAAATCTTTTAGACACACTGCACAGTGATATGGTTTCTCTCCTGTATGAATCCTCATGTGTTTTTTTAGATCTGATTGTTGTGAAAAATCTTTTAGACACACTGAACAGTGATATGGTTTATCTCCTGTATGAATCCTCATGTGAGATATTAGATTTGATTTTCCTGAAAAATCTTTTAGACACACTGCACAGTGATATGGTTTCTCTCCTGTATGAATCCTCATGTGAGATATTAGATTTGATTTTCTTGAAAAATCTTTTAGACACACTGCACAGTGATATGGTTTCTCTCCTGTATGAATCCTCATGTGTTTTTTTAGATCTGATTGTTGTGAAAAATCTTTTAGACACACTGAACAGTGATGTGGTTTCTCTCCTGTATGAATCCTCATGTGTAATTTTAGAGCTGATTTTGTTGAAAAATCTTTTACACACTCTGGACAGTGATACAGTTTCTCTCCTGAATGGGCACTCATATTTAGCTTTGGAGTATTTCTGAACATAGTTTTAGACAATGAATATTTAACACAGATTTTTTCTTTGTACATTTTTTGTAGGCTACTATATGAGACGTTTTAATATAATATTTTTGAACATTAAACACTGATTAGATTTTTCTTTTGAAGAAACATTTGTACAGTTTACGTGAATTTATAAATCTTTAAAGTTAGTTGATCCAAAAACCTAAGTATTATTATCTAATGAAATTTACTACATTTGATTACTGAAGTCTTGTAGACAATGATTATGATTATTATTATTTATTATTAAATTCTTGTATGCTTTATAAATATTACAGAAAATTCTAAGTAATTCATATTCATGACATGGTTTTTTAAAATGCAGTTTTTGTATATTATTAAATGAAATGTTAAAATATGCCAAACACTTGGATTGTGGGATGTGTAAATAACACAAGTTACAACATTGTAGCCAGTAGAGACAATCGGGTTATAGTGGTACCTCTGTTGTGAACAGATAGACCAGAATATCAAATAAGCAGCAGGAAAAATTCCAATTTGGCAGAAATATAAAACAACTGAACTGTCAAGACATACAAGAATGGAAAATTTTATATATAAATTGATGGTACTGTTGATTCATAAATAGTAAAATATTGTGATTATATTATATAATTTCCTAGATTTAAAATATACTATACAATATGTCCTGCAAATTATAAAGTGTAAAAACATACAATACATATGTACTCCTCCACATGTAGTTGCCAGCAGGTTTAGTGCAGGTAAAACTTTGTAAATATGTAAAACAAGCACTGTGGCAAGTTTGTTCAAGATTTTACAATGTCATTGTATCACTTCTATAGAAAAAAAAAAAATTTTTTTTGCTACACAGAGATGTTTTATTTTAAATATAACCACAGAACTAAAGGATCTATTAACATAAATATAACCACAGAACTGAGGGTTATATTATCATAAATGTAACCAGAGAACTGAGGATTATATTATCATAAATATAACCACAGAACTGAGGGGTATATTATCATAAATATAACCACAGAACTGAAGGGATATATTATCATAAATATAACAACAGAACTGAGGGATATATTATCATAAATATAACCACAGAACTGAGGGGGTATATTATCATAAATATAACCACAGAACTGAAGGGATATATTATCATAAATATAACCACAGAACTGAGGGGTATATTATCATAAATATAACCACAGAACTGAGGGGGTATATTATCATAAATATAACCACAGAACTGAGGGGGTATATTATCATAAATATAACCACAGAACTGAAGGGATATATTATCAAATATAACCACAGAAATGAATGTCTTATTATATATATAATCAGAGAACTGAGAGATGCCTTATTACAAATAAAATTACAGCACAATGAACCTTAATGTGGTTAGTCACTTGTGTAAATGTGTATGTGATTTTTATAGGAATGTAACAGTCCAATGTACCTTGTACATTTTTTTAATCCTCTGTACCTTCAAGTAACTACATAAATAAGATCTAAGCATTATGAAAATTAATATATTATCTTACTTGCCTAAGATAAGAATCCATATTTACTATAAAGTATATAGATATCTTTTTAGAATGCTTTCTCAACACTAATAACAGTTCGTGTAGGAGAAAAAGTGCCATGTTCTGTAAATCATTTATATTAAACTTTACAATAAGCCATGAAATATAATTATTTTTATTACCTTAAAATATTATCTCACTAAATATAAATATTAAAAACCTAAATATCACATGCATATTATTATAAATGCCAAGATTTTAAAATCAATGATATACCAAAGTTGTCTTTAAATACACATTTACTTTGTTGCCATAGTGCATGAGGTGTTGATAAATACATGTACTCATCCATATATACGTACATACGTACATAAATAGAAACATGAATGTAGAGTGCTTTGGATTAAAGTGTGTTTACTGCAATGGGTGATAAGGAAACACATGACAATATCTGAAAGAGTTGAGTAAACATCCATCCACAGGATGTTGAGGATGTGGATGTAACAATCAGGATGTTGAAATTGGCTCAAGACAAAGTCTTACCCGAATTCATGTAGTACAGTTTTTCTGACACTGTAATGAGTTTCATGACACTGCTGATGACAACCACCATGTATGCAGTATATCTAACCATGTTGTGCTTCATGACACTGCTCACACTATGATGTATATGCAGTCTATCTGACAGTGTTGTGCTTCATGACACTGCTCACACTATGATGTATATGCAGTCTATCTGACAGTGTTGTGCTTCATGACACTGCTCACTGATGTATATGCAGTCTATTTGACAGTTTTGTGCTTCATGACACTGCTCACACCATCATGTGCACAGCATTGTTGACACACACGAGCTCTCAGCCTAATGGGTAGTGGCAGTGCAGGTGTCAGTCTTCTGATGACAGTAGGAGCTGCAAAAGAAACAATTGAAAAATATTCAGGTCTTTAGGACAACAAATATCAAATACATAATCTTTGGTGTTAAAGTTTTCTCATAATAGGCAATTTTGATTTACAGGACTGCAGATTTTCTTCGGCAATGAATATATAAGTAAAATAAGGCTATACTATATACTAAACTATATAACAGTACATATCTATACAAATAAAAATGGAAATGTTCGTTTGTTCAAAATCGTTAATCTCTGAAAGTTCTTCACCGATTGCTTTGAAATTTTCACACAACGTTCCATTTGCATCCAAGCGAGTTTTTACATACGTTCAGAAAAAATATGCCTTTTTTGAAAAACTGTGTTTTTCAAGTGTTTTTCATGTGAGAGAAACCTTCGAAACCTCTTTAGCGATTGCTTTGAAATTTTGACACGACGTTGCATTCGAATAGGCGTGTGTTTTTATACCTACTATATACATGCCTCACCTGTGACAGGAAAAACATGCTTTTTTTTTAAATCAATGCCATCTGTTGCACGTAGGAGCAACACATGCTATAATCTCACAAAGTTCTTCCACTGATTGCTTTGAAATTCTGACACAACGTTCCATTCGAATATGCGTATGTTTTTATATACCTACTATATAGATGCCACAGCTGTGACAGGTAAAAACATGTTTAAAAAAAAAAACAGCGCCATCTGTTGCACGTAATAGCAACACACACGCAAAACTAAATATGTTACAATTACATTTCAATATTTCCAATTGCATTGATAAATTTAATTTTCATAGATTTTGATTTATTTTAATTTTTATGGAATTATTTTGTGTGACATTGTGTTAGAATTGAGCTGTGTTGTTTACCATACCGTTCATTTCGTAAGTATAGATGCCACACCTGTGACAGGTAAAAACATTTTTCTTTAACCCTCAAACCGCTAGGGGCCCAAATGGAATTCACACCCACAGGTGCAACAAAAAAAAAAAATTCCAAAAAATTCTGTCGTCTTATAGAAGTGTTCATTTTTGTTCCCTGATCACAGAAAAAATAACAAAAAAATCGTAGGTGGCATATTTTAGCAGCAATAGGGTAGGGAAGTGTGGCAAAAAACCAGCGTTGAATGTAATGAAACGCCATTTTCTGGGTGAGTCCCGGAGGCTCCCCGGAGCTATCCCAGGCTGATATGCTAATGTCAGACTTTGGCATCAGTCATGTGTATGGAGTTCTTAGGCCTACCGGGGACCACGGCCAGAACCGGGCCCCCTCAGAGAGGCAAGGGGAGCAATGGCCTATAGAAGCCCCCGTGTAGTTGGAAGCATTCTATGTCTGCCATCGACCGGAACAGGCACCCAGAAAGGTAAGCGCCCCAAAACAAACCCCTATTCTGGTTAAAATTGCTACCTAAAACCGAACTAGTGGATAGAACTCCCCAACCGAAAACAAGCAAACTAGTGTGACGTCACACACTGCCGCGCCGCTGTCTGCGCAGCTACCCCCTCCCCGGGAGGGGGAAGGGGGAGCCCCAGACCCCCCGCGCCGGCTACCCACACCTCAGTTCTTGAGGCTGGATGTCAAAAACGCGAAAAACCGCCGACCGGAGGGAGGGAGGGATGCCGGGGAGCCTCCGGGACTCACCCAGAAAATGGCGTTTCATTACATTCAACGCTGGTTTTCTGGGGGGAGCCCCGTCGGCTCCCCGGAGCTAACTACCCACAGACAGAAAAAGAGGGACTTACCCGGGAGGCGGTCGTCGCTCACCCCTCAACTCGAAGCCGAGACAACTGGCTGCAACCGCCGACCCAAAGCAACACAGGCCCGACGAGGCCCAGGGACATTCACAAGGTAACGAGCAGCCAGGACCCTGTTCGACCGCCAAAATCCCAGCGCCCGAATATCAGACCAAGACACATTCCCAAAGACGGCAGCAAGAGCCGCGAACTTACGAACGTCATGGGCACGGGGATAGACCGCAGGCTGGCTGGACCTAATAACCCTGCGGACGACCGGAGAGACCCGAACCCGCAAACAGGGAAGAAGGGAAACCGGATCAACCCACAGCGCGTCCCCGGACACAGAAGCTGTGGCGCGCAAATAACGGCAAAGCGCCGCAACCGGACACAAAACATGATGCACCCCCGGCCTGACCAACCAAGCATCAACCACCCATGGACCCCTCCGGAACGCAGCAGTCTCATTCTTCGCCAGAAAAGAAGGAGACGGCTGCAAACGAACAAAACTATCACCACGACCAAAAGAGCAGAAACCCCTGCGCCGGAGGAGAGCATGAAGCTCCCCTACCCGACCCCCAGAGGCCAAAGCCAACAAGAAAAGTGCCTTGGAAAAACAATCCTGGACCGAAGGGGCCACAACGAAACTAGGAGATGAAAGGAAAGCGAGCACTCTGTCCAAAGACCAGGACGGCTCAGGCGACGCATGAGCAGGCCGGAGGTGAAACAATGCACGAGACAGCTTGCGAAACGGCGCAAACGTAACATCGATACCGAAAGCAAGCTGAAGCGGCTCCGCCAGCGCCGCACGATACGAAGCGACAGTGTTAGGCATAAGATGACGGTCCTGAAACAACCACGAGAGGAAGGACAAGACCACCCGAACAGACAAGGAGCTAAGACGACGAAGACGCAAAAAGAAACGGAAGGACCGCCAGGAAACTTCATACTGCCGCCGAGAAGAAGCCCTCAGGTGGGACACCAACAAGGAGGCCACCTGATCACCATAGAGATGATGATAGACTCGAGTCAAAAAAACCATACGCGAAGACTCGAGAAGATCGAACCAGCTACGTGACGTACCGGCCCGATCTGCTGAAAGAGGCGGAGCCGCGGGAAAACCCTCGGGTTCGGACACCGAGCAACCAGCGCCTGAAACCAAGGCTGGGCCGGCCACCAAGGGGCCAGAAGGACAACTCTCCCCCGGTAAGTCTCTAAGCGAGTCAGGACCTGGAGCAACAGCCGAACCGGGGGAAAGAGGTACAGGAACCCCCACCTCGACCAATCGAGCCGAAAGGCATCGACCCCGACGGCCTCGCAATCGGGGAAGGGCGCCGTATAAACTGGAAGACGCCGCGACCACGCCGACGCGAAGAGGTCCACCTCGGGGCGCCCGAACGTCTGGCAAAGCCAACGGAAGGACTCGTCGTCGACCGTCCACTCCGTGGAGAGGGGAACGAAGCGAGACAGGGCGTCGGCCAAGACGTTGGACACGCCCCGTACGTGAACCGCCAGGAGAGCCAAACCCCAAGAACTCAGCAGACGAGTCACCCGAAGCGACCAACCCCAAAGAGACAAGGACCGCATCGAACCCCCGCGGTTCAGGCAATGAACCACCGGAGAGCAGTCCGAATGGAGCCGAATCGTCGATCCGCGGGCCACCCGAATCCTCCCCAGAGCAAACCACACTGCCGCAAACTCCCGCACCGTACTGTTACCTGGTTGATGGGGTTCTGGGAGTTGTTCTACTCCCCAAGCCCGGCCCGAGGCCAGGCTCGACTTGTGAGACAACCCCCACTGTGAGCTCGACGGAAGGACGGATCCCAACGCCCCTGGCCGGCCTGGTGAGCACTGGTCACAAAACCCCAGCCGAGAGACGACGCATCCGTGTACACATCGAGCGAGGGCTCGGGTAGGCGCCAAGGCACTGAACCCCGAAAAACCCGAAGAGGAAGCCGGTGACGCAGCAACCGACGCAAGTCCCCCGGGGGTCGAACTCTGCGATCGCGAGAGAGGCGGAAGGGGGAACCCCGAAGGAACCAGAACAGCCGTCGAAGCCAAACCCGACCCGGCGGGTAGACCACCATCGCGAAGTTCAGGCTCCCGCACAGCCCCTCGAGCAACCGCCGGGTGACCCGAGGGCCCTCCAGAAACAGACGAAGGCGGGACCGCAGCCGCAGGAGAGACTCCGGAGGGAGAGACAAGGAGGCGGTTCGAGAGTCCCACACGAGACCCAGCCAAGTCCGAACCTGAGAGGGAACCAGATGGGACTTCCTCCAGTTCACCAAGAACCCGAACCCGGCGAGCTGGGAAAGAACCAAATCCCTGGCTAGCAAGCAAGCTGACTGGCTGGGAGCCCAAACCAGCCAGTCGTCGAGGTAGGCCAACACCCGAACACCTAGGAGACGCAAACGAGCCACCACAACCCGTGTAAGGCGTGTGAACACGCGAGGTGCCAGGTCCAACCCGAACGGGAGACAACGAAAGCGGTAACTCAGACGCCCCACAACAAAACCGAGCCAGTCCCTGAACCGCGGATGAATCGGGACATGCCAATAAGCGTCCCGGAGGTCCAGGGACACCATCCAAGCTCCCGGCTCCAAGAGGAGCCGAACCTGAGACAGCGTAGTCATCCGAAAGGAGGGGCAATGAACCCAGGGGTTCAGACGGGACAAGTCCAGAATGAACCGCAGGTCCGCGCAGTCCCGTTTCGGAACCGGAAACAGACGGGAAACCCATCTGAGGGACGACGTCGTTTCGACGACGCCCAAGCGTACCCACTCCAAGACGACTCGACAGAGCGCAGGGGAAGAAGCCTGCCCTGCCAGCCCCGACCCCCCAAAGGGGGGAGGGGCCACCCAACGCCACCACAGGCCGCGAGACACGACCCGAAAGGCCCACGAATCGTGGGACCAGGCGCGGGCAAACAGCGCAAGCCGCCCCCCCATCGCCCCGTCAAAGGGGCAAACCGCGAAAGGGCCGGCGACCCGTACGAGACCCAGAACCCCGCACAGCGCGAACACCGCGCCGACCAGACGAGGGAGGGTCCGCAGGAGGAGCCAACCCCAAACCTGACACCAGAGGCCTACCACGACGAGAGGAACCCCGAGCCCTGGCACGACCTTTCCGGGAAGACCCACCCCGGGACCCCCGGAAAACCAACAAGTCCGACATCGGACGACAAGCCGCCGACGCAGCCTGAATAAACTGCGCCACAGCCGACTCCCCAAACAGGAGAGGACAAAAAGGTGAAGAACGCCTAAGAGCCAGAGCCCAAGCAGATTCCACGGAGGAACCCAGCACCGCCTGCCGACACGCGAGACGGGAAGCATAGAACAGGGAAACCGCATCCCGCAAAATCGGCGTGAACAGCTTCAACAAGGCAGCCGACGAACGCGCAGCCGAGGACAAGGTGCCGGACCCCGGGACTGACCCAAGCGTCCCCACATCCTCCACGAGCCAATCCGAAGACAGCTCCAGGAGGGAAAAGAACCGCAAGGCCGAACACAAAAGGCCCCGAGCGCGCAAGTCCTCCGCCACGAGCGCCGCCGAAAGGTAGGGAACCTGCACATGGAGCTGAATAACGCCCACATCGCGGGGAAGGGCAGGGGCAAACAAGCACTCATTCAGGTACTCAAGTTCACCCCCCAGGAAAACCTGAAGCACCGTGGAAGCTTCCCGCCACTCCAGCGTGCGGGAACGACAGAAAGAATGCCAGGAATCCAGACCAAACAAGGGGCAGTCTGCTAGCCAGGACGACTCCGGAACCTCGTAACGGAGCCAGAAAGGGAACGAAGTCCCAAACCTGAACGTGGACGGATCCATTTCCGAGGCATAATCCGGGTCACGCAGGAGGTAAGCTGCAAAGGCCGCTCGCACCACACCAGGTTGGATGCGATAAGCCAAAAACCTCCGGAAGGACGGAACCGACGTACCCGGGGGAACACGGAACCGTACCCGGGGAGGGGCCGACACCAAATCCAACTCGTACGCAGAGGGGGGGAAAGAAAACCCCACTCCTTGTAACAATAAGCCCCGCTCAGTGGGAAGAAAAACCCAGGCGGGGTCCAGCGGGGCCCAAGGCCCCCAAGTCAGCCCCTCCCCAGCCTCGAGGTCCGTCACCACAGGACCCGAGGCCGAGTCCTCTCCCCAAGCCCCGACCCCACAAGACAAGGACGGAGCAGCCGGAAAAGCTGGAGGAAGGGGGGCCCACTGGTCAGACCCTGAAGCTTCGGCCGGGAGACAAGACTCGAATGCCTCTGCCACCCCCCCCGGAAGGGGCAACCCCCGAAGCTGCCCGAGTCTCGAGATCAAGTAACCCCTGCTCCGACCCCGAAACCCTCAGACGCTTCGGGGCCGGAAGCAGGGGCGGGGGACCAGAACGAACAGAAGGGGAAGGACGAGGAGGTGCGGACTGAACCAGGATCGAAGCGACCCCCACCCCCAAGTCCGGGTCTCGAAAAGCAAAGCGGGGCAGCCCCGGGGCATCCGGGGAAGCAACCAACCGAGCGCGTTGCAACAGACGAAACCTAGACTGCAACGCACGTGCCGCCTGTACCCGAATAGAATCATCAGAGGATTGGGTAAATTGAGTCACAAGCAAGCAACACTCACAGGACTCAGGGTCGAAAGTATCACCGACCCAACAGGCAGCGTGGCAGAGGCAAAAACAATGAGGGTCACCCTGAGACAAGGGGACCGAGCAACCCTCAAACTCGCACACAGCGAGTGGGGACTCCGGGGTCACATCCATCGGACCCACGCGCCCCCTAGGGGATTCCCAGGGTCCTGAGCGTTTACTTTAAGAGGACTCGCGCTCAGGTAGTCCCAGGCAGGGTGCTGCAAACCGGCGCCCAAAACTACCAAGCAAACTTCTAAAGCTGAACCCCAGGGACGTGTACACTCACGGGGACCTAGCAGGGGGCGCCACCGAGGAGAACAGTGGAAGGGCAAAAACAAACTGAATAAAATGACAGAACCCCCCACCAGGCAAAAAGAAAAAGAAAAACAAAACCCCGCAAGAGGACAGCGAACCCCAAGGAACAGAGCCGGCCGCGATGTCGGGAATTACAAGCTGAGCAGCACCCTGCGCCCCTACCAGTGCAAACTGCCTCTTACCTGCCGGTAACAAGGGAGAACAGAACACCCAAGAGCCCAACAGGCGGCCGAAAAACCGAAAGGTAAAACGGACCAGCAGAGGCAGACCCCGAGGAGCCTGTGGAAGGTGGCCCCAAGCCCCAAGGGCAGTACTTACAGGGCACCTAGGGAAGGCAGCCCTAGGCGCATGCAGCCCGAGTACTGAAGATAACTCCTGGCTCTCGCACCCACAAAACTAACACCACACTCAAAGCACAGTGCAGTAGCGACACCGGAGCCAGAGCACACGACCATCGCCTATAGCATCAGCCTCAAGAACTGAGGTGTGGGTAGCCGGCGCGGGGGGTCTGGGGCTCCCCCTTCCCCCTCCCGGGGAGGGGGGAGCTGCGCAGACAGCGGCGCGGCAGTGTGTGACGTCACACTAGTTTGCTTGTTTTCGGTTGGGGAGTTCTATCCACTAGTTCGGTTTTAGGTAGCAATTTTAACCAGAATAGGGGTTTGTTTTGGGGCGCTTACCTTTCTGGGTGCCTGTTCCGGTCGATGGCAGACATAGAATGCTTCCAACTACACGGGGGGCTTCTATAGGCCATTGCTCCCCTTGCCTCTCTGAGGGGGCCCGGTTCTGGCCGTGGTCCCCGGTAGGCCTAAGAACTCCACACACATGACTGATGCCAAAGTCTGACATTAGCATATCAGCCTGGGATAGCTCCGGGGAGCCGACGGGGCTCCCCCCAGAAAAGGGGCGTTGGCAGAGCCTTCGCCAGACGAGGTCTACTCCGCCCGAGCTGTCAGACGGCAGTTGCCACAAATATATTATTACCTAATTATTTCAATGTCTCTGATTGATTTTTTCTTAGTTTTTTTGCAGTAATATTATTCCATACAGTGAATTGTGGTATATTTATATTATAAAATGTGTGAACCATTGCTGTACTCAAAATTATGGTGTGCATATTAGTGATTCAATTATTATGTTCATAAAACAATAAACAAATAGTTTTGCTGTTGTTACACTATATACACAGGTTATATATAAGTATTTGTATGTTTTGTACACCATAACGAACTACTAAGTTGGTCTTGTGAGTCAAAAAGCAACGAGGAGTGAAACACC
Source organism: Procambarus clarkii (assembly GCF_040958095.1). Classification (NCBI taxonomy): domain Eukaryota; kingdom Metazoa; phylum Arthropoda; class Malacostraca; order Decapoda; family Cambaridae; genus Procambarus; species Procambarus clarkii. The sequence goes on from NC_091222.1 coordinate 15,872,177, forward strand.
AAACACCAGCGTGCCACTCACTGCCACTCCCTCCCTCAACACCACCTCACTCACCCTCATTCACCTCCCACAATACTCTTTTGTATTTATTCACTATACACAGACGTTATATATACGTATTTACATGTTTTGTTCACCATAACTGTACATCTAAGCTTGTATGGTGAGTGAAGGCCATAAGACGTAGCTACTCACACAGTCAGCTGATCGGCGGCCGCCCTCAAGGCCAGACGCACTAATATTTGTCATCCAACAATATTGTTTGTGGTATTATTACGCTATATACACACATTATATATAAGTATCTACCTGTTTTATTCACTATACCTGAACAAATAAGCTGGTATGGTGCCCAAAGACCATAGTGGCCATCAGTAAACACCATGCCAAGTCGTGCAGACGACGCTCCTCCCTCACGAAAATGGCGGCTCCCAACCTACTCCTCTCGCTGTTATCTCACACTATACACACGTTATATATAAGTATCTACATTTGTGTTCACCATGGCGAACCACTAAGCTGGAATGGTGAGTGCAGTCAATAAATGGTGGCCACACACAGTCAGAAGATGACGCCACAACCCTCCCTCCCACAGCCTTACTCCTCCCTCCATGGAGCACAGCGCTAAATATCACCACAATCCTGCTATTATCAGAATCCTGGTCAGTTTTATCACAGTCAGGGGGCTTCAGTAATACTTCACTGCTAAATAATAGCAGTATCATTTATATTATGGTATTTGTAGGCGATGCTGTGGTCACTGAACAGCGGTGCTGTGAGCTCGTGCTGCATGCGCCAGCCTTGGTGGCTTGCTCAATACTGACGCTGTAACACCCAAGAATGTTGGCCTGGATTTTTTTTCTAGGTGGCATCTGGCAACTATCGGTCATGGCTGTACTATAGCTGCCCCTATCCCAGGCGGGGCGTTTAAATTATAGCGCTAGACACGAAATCATATATAAATGATGTGCGCGGTTTCGGTTTTGTCACTGATATCATTTATATATGATATGCGCGGTTTGAGGGTTAAGAAACTGCGCCATCTGTTACACATAAGAGCCACACACGCTATACTAAATATGGTACGATTACATTTCAGTGTTTTTGACTGCATTGAAAATTTATCAAAATTTATTCGATTGCATTGAAAATTACAAAAAAAAAAATTATTGACAAAATAAATTTTCATTCATTTTAATTTATTTTCATTTTGATTTAATTATTTTGTGTGACATTGTGTTGGAACTGAGCCAAGTTGTTTACCATACCGTTCATTTTGTGAGTATAGTTTATTTTTTTATTTTTTTTATTGTTTTTCATTTTGTTTAATTGTTTTTCTTATATTTCAGTGATGGGAAGATCAGATCACTCGATGTTTCCAATTTTCTGAAAGCAACATCAGATTATTTGGGAATGCATCGAACGAGGGAGTGGGGAATGATGGAGAGGACGAGGGAACAGAGGAGGGGGGTAATGGTGGGGAGGATGAGGGGACGAGGGAGTTGAGGATGGTGGGGACGAGGGGACAGGGGAATGGAGATTGATGGGGGAGGACAAGGGGACAGGGAAGTGGGGGGATGGTGGGTAGGACAAGGGAACGGGGGAGGGGGGGAATGGTAGGGAGGACGAGGGGGACGGGGGAGTGGGAGATAGTGAAGAGGACGAGGGGACGGTGGAGTGGTGGATGATGGGGAGGACATAGGGATGGGGGAGGGAGGAAATGGTTGGGAGGACGAGGGGATGGGGGAGTGGGGAATGGTTGGGAGGATGAGGGAATGGGGGGGTGGGTGAGGAATGGTTGGGGGAACGAGTGGACGGGGGAGGGGGGGAATGGTGGGGAGGACTGGGAGACAGGGGGAGGGTTGCTGTTGCTCAGCAATGCACATGCGTTGTTGAGCCACAGCAACGAGAGCCGGGTACAACTAGTTAATGAAATAAATTATGAATCAGTGTTCAGTGTAAACTGCTCAATCTGTACTATTTCACTCCAGATAACAAGAACTTCATATTGATTTTTTTTTGCTAAATATATTAAACACACTTTTGCATATTTATATACAATATACACATACATAGACATTTGAATAATATAATTATAATCAAACATAGTGATGATAACCTCTTCATTGTACAGGAGTAAAGACAAATAAATAAAATGATACCTCAGCACTGATAGCTGGTACACTACCTCAGCACTGATAGCTGGTACACTACCACAGCACTGATAGCTGGTACACTACCTCAGCACTGATAACTGGTACACTACCTTAGCACTGATAACTGGTACACTACCTCAGCACTGATAGCTGGTTCACTACCTCAGCACTGATAACTGGTACACTACCTCAGCACTGATAGCTGGTACACTACCTTAGCACTGATAACTGGTACACTACCTCAGCACTGATAGCTGGTTCACTACCTCAGTACTGATAGCTGGTTCACTACCTCAGCACTGATAGCTGGTACACTACCTCAGCACTGATAGCTGGTTCACTACCTCAGCACTGATAGCTGGTACACTACCTCAGCACTGATAGCAGGTTCACTACCTAAGCACTGATAGCAGGTACACTACCTAAGCACTGATAGCTGGTACACTACCTCAGCACTGATAGCTGGTACACTACCTCAGCACTGATAGCTGGTACACTACCTCAGCACTGATAGCTGGTTCACTACCTATGCACTGATAGCTGGTACACTACCTCAGCACTGATAGCTGGTACACTACCTCAGCACTGATAGCTGGTACACTACCTCAGCACTGATAACTGGTTCACTACCTAAGCACTGATAGCAGGTTCACTACCTAAGCACTGATAGCAGGTTCACTACCTAAGCACTGATGGCTGGTACACTACCTCAGCACTGATAGCTGGTACACTACCTCAGCACTGATAGCTGGTACACTACCTCAGTACTGATAGCTGGTTCACTACCTCAGCACTGATAGCTGGTTCACTACCTAAGCACTGATAGCAGGTTCACTACCTAAGCACTGATAGCAGGTTCACTACCTAAGCACTGATAGCAGGTTCACTACCTCAGCACTGATAGCTGGTACACTACCTCAGCACTGATAGCTGGTTCACTACCTCAGCACTGATAGCTGGTTCACTACCTCAGCACTGATAGCTGGTACACTACCTCAGCACTGATAGCTGGTTCACTACCTCAGCACTGATAGCTGGTACACTACCTCAGCACTGATAGCTGGTACACTACCTAAGCACTGATAGCTGGTTCACTACCTAAGCACTGATAGCTGGTACACTACCTCAGCACTGATAGCTGGTACACTACCTCAGCACTGATAGCTGGTTCACTACCTCAGCACTGATAGCTGGTACACTACCTCAGCACTGATAGCTGGTTCACTACCTCAGCACTGATAGCTGGTACACTACCTCAGCACTGATAGCTGGTACACTACCTCAGCACTGATAGCTGGTTCACTACCTCAGCACTGATAGCTGGTACACTACCTCAGCACTGACAGCTGGTTCACTACCTAAGCACTGATAGCTGGTTCACTACCTAAGCACTGATGGCTGGTACACTACCTCAGCACTGATGGCTGGTACACTACCTCAGCATTGATAGCTGGTACACTAACTTAGTACTGATAGCTGGTACACATATGTCTGCACATTTCCCATGACCAAACTGCTCTCATTGATCAATAAATAAGAAGCAATCAGCTACTGACAATTGACGATCTGCAATGGATGGAAATATAGTGCCACGACACCAAACATACCTAGTCACTGACCATATGCTATGCAGACGACTCCACATAACTCATTACAGGTAGACAATATGAATCACAAAGCACAAAATGAAACCAGTGTAATCATAAAATGGGAATACATCTGGTGTATCCAGACAATGGAATCATACAATGGGAATACAATTGGTGTATCCAGATAATGGAATCATACAATACCTGCTTGATGGGGTTCTGGGAGTTCTACTCCCCAAGCCCTGCCCGAGGCCAGGCTTGACTTTTGAGAGCTTGGTTTAACAGGCTGTTGCTTGGAGTGGCCCGCAGGCCCACACATCCACCACAGCCCGGTTGTTCCCGCACTTCTTGAAGAAAACTATCTAGTTTTCTCTTGAAGATGCCCGCTGTTGTTCCAGCAATATTTCTTATACTCGCTGGGAGGATGTTGAACAACCGTGGACCTCTGATGTTTTTACAGTGTTCTCTGATTGTGCCTATGGCACCCTTGGCTCTTCACTGGCTCTGTTCTGCACTTTCTTCCATACTGTTCACGCCAGAACCTTGTTATTTTACTGTGTAGATTTGGGACCTGGCCTGCCAGTATTTTTCACGTGTACATTATTTGATATCTCTCTCGTCTCCTTTCTAGTGAGTACATTTGGAGATCTTGGAGACGATCCCAATAAATAAGGTGCTTTATTGCGTCTATGTATTCCGTATATGTTCTCTATACGCCCTCTATTTCAGCAATCTCTCCTACTCTGAAGGGGAAAGTGAGTACTGAGCAGTACTCAAGATGGGACAGTACAAGCGATTTGAATAGTACAACCATTGTAATGGGATCCCTAGATATGAGCGTTCTCGTAATCCATCCCATCATTTTTCTGACCGACGCAATAATTGCTTGGTTATGCTCCCTAAACATTAGGTCGTCAGACATCATTATTCCCTAATCCTTTTTATGCTGCTTTCCTACTATGGACAGATTTGATTGTTTTGTACCCTGTATTATGTTTAAGGTCCTCATTTTTACCGTGTCTGAGTACCTGGAATTTATCACTGTTAAACATCATGGTATTTTCTGTTGCCCAGTCAAAAACTTTATTAATATCTGCTTGTAGTTTTTTCAACGTCTTCAGCAGGGGAAATTTTCATGTTGATTTTTGTGTCATCTGCAAAAGATGATATGAAGCTGTGACTTGTATTTTTGTCTATATCTGATATGAGAATGAGGAAAAGCAGTGGTGCAAGGACCATACCCTAAGGTACAGAGCTTTTAACTGCACTTGGACTATTTTATATGGTTGACTGTTACTCTGTGTTCTGTTCGACAGAAAACCGAGTATCCAGCACCCGACTTTACTGGCTATTCCCAATGACCTCATTTTGTGTGCTATCACTCCATGGACACATTTATCGAATGCCTTTGCGAAGTCTGTTTATACCATATCTGGATTCTATTTTTCTTCTAATGCCTCAATGACTTTGTCGTTATGGTCAAGTAGCTGTGAGAGGCACGATCTTCCTGCTCTAAATTCATGTTGGCCTGGATTAGGTAGGTCATTGGTCTCCATGAAACTGGTGACCTGACTCTTGATCACTCTTTCAAGGTAATTATCAAAAGAAGGCACCAACCGGGAAGGCTATGTAGCACCATCAAAGTGCGAAATAATCAGAGGGCGCTAAATATCACCAAGAATGCCAATACGAGAACAAAAACGCGCAAGGCGAACGATATCAAAAGTATCCGATTCACCTAGAATTCTATCGAGGGACAAGTGACCGCGAGGGACGGTCGGAAAGCAAGACACACGCTCGTCCTGGAAGTCAGGACATTCAACAAGGATATGCACAATCATAAGAGGGACAGTCTGGACAATAAGGAGCAGGGCAGCACTCCATTAACTGTCCATGAGTTAAGCGTGTATGACCAATACGCAACCTCGCCCGAGCTGTTTCCCCACTGCCGATTACGGTGGTAGGAAGGTCATGGGGACACACTACTCTTCAGAGCACGCAGTTTGTTACCAGTAACAGAAGACCAACAACCCTGCCAATGGGCAAGGATGGGGGAATGAATAACTGAGTAAATGTTGGAATAAGGAATAACTTTACGGGAGATGGGACAAGTGCGGATAGCTGCTTCAGCGGCAGCGTCCGCACGCTCATTTAACCCTTAAACCACGCAATACATACATATATGATGGCAGTAACTGTCATGAAATCGTGCACATCATACATATACGATTGAGGGTCTAGTGCACGATTTTAAATGCCCCTTGAGGGATAGGGGCAGCTATAGTCCAGCTACGGCCGATAGTGAACAGACGAAACCTTGAAAATAAATGGTGTGTAACATATCCAGGTGTGAGAGCCTCAGTACTGAGTGAGCAACCAAGGCTGGTGCATGCAGCATGAGCTAACAGCACTGCTGTTCAGCTTGTGAACACAGCATCACCTAAAAATGTAACAAAATATATGAGCCTACTATTATTTAGTGATGATAGTATCAGAAAAGACCCCTGACTGTTGTGATAAAAATGACCAGGATTCTGATAATAGCATAATTGTGGTGATAATTTGCACTGTGCTCTATGGTGGAAGGAGTAATGCTGAGGGAGGGAGGTGGCGTCGTCTTCTGACTCTGTGCATTCACCTAATTGTATTCATCTAGTAGTGCTTGTGGGGGGATGAGCTCTGCTCTTTTGGCCCGCGTCTCAACTGTCAATCAACTGTTACTAACTAATTTTTTATTATTTTTTTTCCCCAAGTGCACACACGCAGAAAGCAGCCCGTAGCAGCTGTCTAACTCCCAGGTACCTATTTACTGCTAGGTAACAGGGGCATCAGGGAGAAAGAAACTGCCCATTTGTCTTTTCCGGAGCCGGGAATCAAATCCGGACCACAGGATTACGAGTCCTGTGTGCTGCCCACTCGGCTACCAAACCCTGAGGCCACCTTTTATTAAGGGACTTACCATACCAGCTTAGTGATTTGCTATGATGAACAGAAATGTAGATACTCATATATAACGTGTGTATAGTGTGTAATAACAGTAATAGGAGTAATGTATGTTTGGAGCAGCCATTTTGGTGAAGAAGGTGGCGGTGTCTGCATGACATGTCATGCTGTGTACTGATGGTCACTATGTAATAACCCGCCTTGTATATCTCTCGACCGCGCACCCCGCTACTACCACTGAGCTTTTACCACCATGCAATCTCCGCTCTTTCTATGGTAATAACAGATGCTATCGATCATGTAAGATGTTAACACTCGGGCCGTCATACGAAGATGTAAAGCAGTAAACCGAAGAGAACGAGAGCGAGTGAGGGCGAGGGAGAGTGAGACAGAAGTGAGGGAGAGTGAGACAGAAGTGAGGGAGAGTGAGACAGAAAGATAGAGATAATCGTAGTCACAGCCTATCGCATGAGTTACCGAGTGACGCTGCCACCACCCTGAGTTACCGGACAGGGGACCGGAGTGAGGTTCGTAGGTCTTGCAGATGGAATAGCCTACCAGGACAGGTGTAGGGGACAACTGAACGGTACAAGGATCCTGGCCTGACACTCGAATAATCCTGACCACTTGGGAACTATAGTGTACACAAGAATAAGGCGGGACACACCCAATACTAACACCTCAACACGGAAGACGAACGGGGGGAGGAGTACTGAATAATTAAGAACACTAGGTCACTGGGGCAAAGGGGACGGTAGGCCCAATATCACTAAGACAAGGAACCATTAATACACATTTTTTTTATAACACTTAATATATGACTTTATTTGAAATAATTAAATAAGACACTCCCTAACTATATTCCCTACTAGAGGCCAAGGGTACTGAATGAGGTGCTTTAGTACAAGAGAGCCGTACTTACTCACATGTTGTTCCACAGTTTTCCTGGAGATGATGTTACTTCCCCGAGTCCACACACACACCTCCCTACTGGGCTGCGCCCACTCTACTACTGTCTGTAGCCTGATCTCTTGCTCCCCAGCTGAACATGAGGGTTGTACATTTGATGTTTAGGGGTTAATCCCTGAAGATTATCATGACGGCATCAACTCTGACCTCTTCGTGATTCGATGACCGTTGACCTGACTCTATGGCTAACTTGTACAGAGGTGTAACTTTTACATTGTCTGCCGTCGCCTGACTGCCGCCAGTGGATTGTTCATCCTCCACGTGGCTTGTTCATGCTGTTATGATGTTCATGTTGTCCTATGTACTGCTCTCTTGTTACATATCCCCCAATGTCCCGGTTTAAGAAAAACCGTGGGCGAGGAACTCGAACATGGCTTTTCTTATCCCAGACCACAAAGGAACTAGCACATGCCTCGAAAAAAAAAACAGCTACCCTATCTACATATACACATCTCACAGTCGAGAAATATTTATAAAAAAAAACTCAACAATAACAGTTACCAAAGTAACTCAAAATCCAGGCTGACCATACCTGCATGGAAGCCCATCAATCCTCTCAGATGACAAATCAACATTAATTTGAGAAAAAAAATTAACACATAATTTATGATAAACAATTAAATTTATACTGGAACCATCTTTCCGCTGGTTCCCCAGTTCACCAGAGTCTACACAAAAATTGTCAGTCATAACTTATTTTCTCTGAAATGGTGAACACCAAGTTTTCTGAACTTTAAAAAACTACATATATATTGTATATACAAATTAACAAATAGTCTTTATTCCCGACGAATCCGTTGTCCCGATGTTGTTGACTCGCCCCTTGCTGTATTCTCGCTGTAGTTCATCAACGATGCGTCGTGTTCTTCACCAACGATGTTCTTCAGCTGGCCTCAGTTGTTGTGAGAAGAGATCCACTTCCCTCCTGACTAGAGTCTTCCACTGATCTAGTCCACAATCCGCAGTACATCCGTGCTGCTGGTCCATCCTTCCGGGTCGTCGACGAGGCGATGACGTCGGTGTTGACAGCGATGACTGACTTGCTGTCCGGTCACAGGGGGAACTCTGGCATACCTGGGTTCCATCCTCTTGTAAGATGTTGTCGCCTGCTGGCGATGTTCTGTCTGCCGCATACATGTTGACTTCCTGGGAGTACTGAGACGTTGACACCAGACGAGGTCTTGCATGATGAGTGAACAGCTCCAGTTCGTTGAGGCGGGGTGGGCGTGGCGGCAGAACCCTCGGGTCCCGGCTCCAGCTCTTGGGTTCCATCCACTTACAGGTGTTTCTTCTGCTACATCGTACTAGGCCTTTACGACTTTCTTCGTTATCCCATCATGCACATGATTGTAGGCCCAAGATGCAAATCGTGCATCCGCGTTGGCGTATCATGCACACTCTAAAGGGAACGTGCTGTTCTTACGTAGCCACCAAGTTTCACATCTTGTTGCTCGGCGTATCAGAAACCTCAGGAGTGGGCAAGACCTTGTGTAATCCCGCAACCGTTGCCCAATCCACTCCGTTGTTCTTGGCTGTTCATTTCCGGTCACCGGTGTTCTTTATAGCAAGGCAGGTGACCTCATTAATGTCTCTTCTGATATGTTGAATCAGTCCTCCAGATGACAGCTAGTGTTGGCAGTTCCATAACCTCATTAAGTGATGAGGTGTTGGCTGTGACCTTGACTTGTAGCCGCCCCCACCATGGCAGGTACCACTAACAAGGGGGGGGTGAGGGATGGAGGGGGTGATATAGTGTGACCCGTCCTGTCCCTCGGGAACTAAACCTGGTTCCCGCTATGCCAGACAATAGTGGTGACATGCTACTCTGGCCTCAGTTGTAGAGATGGGATATGGCCGACAGTGTGGCAATGTGAGCAGACCTGGGAAAAGAAACATTCATAACTCTTGTCTGGTGGAGACCCCTATCTGCCCTGGAGGTTTTAAGAAAGAAAACTCCTCCAGGGTAGGTAAAGGTACGTCACTCTTGACTAAGCACCTACAGTACAATTCTTTGCCTCTACCTATAACTCAGATGACAGCTGAACTCAGTTACTGTGTGCTCATGTGTGCACGAGATCTGGTGACCATAGGGTGACCAGGCCTAACTTAGCTACTAAGTAAGGATGATAGGATGTCATCATCCTCCTCTGATTGAGCATCAGGAATAACCATTCCCTCCACTCTCTCAGGGACTGGAATTACTGAAGGTAATTCCAGTTCTTCCCTTGCTACATAAAGTTTCAATTTATTTATATGGATGGTTCTTTCAACCTGGTCTTCAAATATACCCTTAATTATGAAATTTACTGGGCCTAGTTTCTTAATAACTCTATAAGGGCCTCGCCATCTAGCTGCTAACTTCCTACTCTGATTGGCGGGCGCTGACTCATTCAACCGCATCACTAGGCTTCCCCTCTTTCACTCTTAATGGTTGTACCTGCTTATCATAATAATGGGCATACCGTGTCCTTGCTTTCTTTGATGCTTCAGCTGCTATCCTCCATGCATTCTTCATCTTGGTGAGGATTTCTGAAGGATAATCCTCTCCATAACTAATAGTATAGTCTGTTAAGCAGACCTGACGCAAAATTACACGAGTGTCCAGTAAACAGCAAGAGTGGTTGAGTATTTATTGACTGGTGCACTGCGGTTTTAGTGCAAACTGAACAAAGGGCAACTGTTCATCCCAAGTAGCCGGGTCATTCTCTGCTAAAATGGCAAGCATATCCTTCACCGTTCTATTAGTTCGTTCCACCATGCCGTTCGTCTGGGGATGGTATGCTGTTGTTAGCGCAGTTGTTGTTACTAAGAGTTTACATACTTCCTGAAATAAGCTACCAATAAACTCCTGTCCCCTGTCAGATACTAGAACTTTAGGCAGACCGAACACAGTAACAAACCTAGCTAAAAATGCATCTGCCACTGTTTGGGGGTCTTTCCTGGGAAGGGCTACTAGAGTGGTATACCTGGACAGATGGTCCACTAGAACTAGCGCATATCTGTTGCCTGAATTGCTGCTATGTAAATCAATTAAATCAGCCCCCACCCGATCCAAGGGTTCTGCTATCTCTGAGAATTCCTGGAGTGGGGCTTGTACTTTAGGAATACCTTTGCGTCGTTGACAGTTCCCACATGACCTGACGTACTTAATTCCATGTGATAATAACCCTGGGAAATAAAATAATGACTTGGCCTTTGTGTAAGTTTTGTACACTCCCGGGTGACCTGCAATCTTTGACGCATGCGCAATTTTTAATGCTGAAGGCTTTAATGCGTCAGGGATAACTAGCTGAAACAAAGCCCTGTCTTTCTGGGCATTTACATGGTACAACACTCCTTCTTTGAGTGCAAAGTCATTTAAAGAAGTACTCTGTTTTCTCGAAGGATATTTCCCACCTTCCAGATGTTCAATAATTTCCTTCCATCGCTGTTCCTTCATCTGAAGTTCTCTCATTTTATCGCTCGCAATCGTTTCAATGTTTACATTCATATTGACGGTGGCAATGTTCCTACTTAACGCATCAGGAACAACATGAGATGGACCAGGCTTATACAATATCTGAAACGAGTGTGCTGACAGTTCGTGACCCCCACCTTGTCATTCTCGGGCAGCGTGTCTTTTTCTTAAAAATGTGGGTCAATGCTCGATGATCAGTATAAATTATGAAGTGACACTGAAACAAATAAGGCTCAAAATACCTTACACTCTCTACTACAGCTAAAGCTTCCTTGTCAGTGGCTGAGTACCTTACTTCCGGTCCTTTCACTTTCCTACTAAAGTAAGCTACCGGGTGTGGGTTGTTCTCCGAGTCACGCTGAATTAAACAGCCACCTATGGCAATGCCGCTTGCATCAGTGTGTAATTATCAAAAGAAGGCACCAAACCGGGAAGGCTATGTAGCACCATCAAAAGCGCAGAATAATCAGAGGGTGCAAAATATCACCAAGGATGCCAATACGAGAACAAAAACGCATAAGGCGAACGGTATCAAAAGTATCCGAGTCACAAAGAATTCTATTGAGGGACAGGTGACCGCGAGGAGCGGTCGGAAAGCAAGACACACGCTCGTCCTGGAAGTCAGGACATTCAAGAAGGACATGCACGACCGTAAGAGGGACAATGCAACTAGGACAATAAGGAGCATGGCGGCGCTCCATCAAGTAACCATGGGTTAAGCGAGTATGGCCAATACGCAACCTCACCAGAGCTGTTTCCCCGGCAATGGGAAACAGTAGTAAACCTATTTTATAAATAGGCTAAATATTATAAAATAATATTTTGTAAATATTTTATAAATAACCCCCACCAGAAAACCAAGACAAGGCTAACAAGTGCAGCCACCTAAGAAGGGACATGATATGGAAGGACCGCCAAAATACCCCATACTGCCACCAAGAGAAGTACGCAGTTGGGACACCTACCATGAAGCCACCCGACCACCAACCAGAGGCGAGACCGTGAGGCAGAATGTAAGCAGCCCTGACAAGGTCCCTCCGAGCCCAGGAAAAGGCGGAGCCGCGGGAAGATCTCGGGCGCGATCACCAAAACCTAGGCGGCACAAAGAGATGGAACGTCTGCCGAACAGAAAACTCCCCAAAGCAAGCCCGCCAGGAGTTCAAAAAAACGACGGGTCCGATGCGAGACATCGCAAGACCCCGAAAAGTCAACCAGCAGGGTAAGCCAGGAAAACGAAGAAGGCGGAAGGGTTACCGCCAGAAACAGTACCTGAACCAAGGGGTACGAGCAACTGCAACAGACCGACACAAAGAAGCACACCACAGGACACAGGCTGAAAGAACGCCCAAGAAGCCAAGGAACGCACGCAGAACACCCCTGCGGCAGAGGAGGAAACAAAGGAACGCACAAGGAAATGAAGTGGTGGAAACCGATCCCCCCCCCTCCACACAGCAGCAAGTGCAGGCAAAAACCTACCAATGGAGATGCCAGGAAAACGACTGGGGAGAGGTAGGATGAAAGAGCTGAAGCACCAAAACCCCAGGAAACAACCAGGGGTGGACAATCAGGCAGGGACAGAAAAACCCCACGCACATGAGAGGGCAAAGCCAGGGACCCGAAGACCACGAAAAACAACAAGCAAAACCCCACACGCAAACCCTAGGCACAAAACAGCAGCAAAGTGCTATACCACAACCGTACACAGGAACAGACACTCCACCGCGAAACATGTTACCAATGCACACGTGCAGCAGCAGCAACAGGCATCACCGCAACATGCAACATGTAAATAGCAACTCGTTTCTGCAAAGGCAGAGAATGGAGCAGGCAGACCCCAGACAGGGCAAACGGAGACACGACAAAACCCAGCAGGCCCGGGAACCTACACACCAGGCGACCGACGGCAGAGAACCCGCGCGATATCTGCTGGATGGGGTACTAGGAGCTCATGTACACCCCAAGCCCGGCCCGAGACTAGGCTAGGCGAGACAAGCTAGAGGGTGGCCCACCAGGCAGCTGCTAGGAGCAGCCCGCAGGCCCACATACCCCCCCACAACCAGGATGGGCCGGAACTTCTATTCGAAAACAGGCTAGTGTGCCCTGGAAGTCCACTGATGTACCGGCAACATGACGTATGCTTGCAAGTAGGTCATGTAACAACTGCAGACCTCTGATGGTTGTACAGTGTTCCCCGATTGTGCCTATAGCACCACTGCACTCCACCGGTACTATCCCTCAAGTTCATCCAGATAGGCGGGACCTAACGTAGCCGTGGAAGAGACTAGCCACTGTGGTGCTTAGTGAGGAGAGTGATCAGCAGGATCACACGAGGCTCCTGCCTAGGGCTCGCAACCCTAGTATCGGTCGTGGAGTGGCCTACACAGCCGAGCTGATCGGTACCTGCCAGCTACAGGCTGGATTGTGGTTGAAAGCCTCCACGACGGAGCACCCAGTGGGATTGTGATTTGGCTGGCCTGTGGCCAGGGTAGATTCGCCAAGAGAATCATAGAGGATTCATCGGGGGCCACGGAAGAAAGAACCAGGGCTACCCAAAGTGCGCACCGTGGAGCATCCTGTGTCTTCAGAGGAAGACAAGCTTGTACATAATCGTGTAGTAATAACCCCCGTGTGCAACTGTTATATATTTATTTATGGTGGTGGAGAATATATATATATAAATTGGAACATTTGTATCCCTCCCCCTTTAATTTAACTTGCGTTACGGAACACACCCCTTGAAAGCCTCTACTAACTTGGGGCCGGATACCCAAACTCTAATAACATCAGAGAAGAACCCGGTTGCGTCCCAGTAGGGCCGTAACACATCCAGCGCCCGGCCAAAAGACGCCAGACCGCAGAAACTCACCTGTTGAACAGAGGCACGAATGTGACAACCCAACAGTGCCCAGAAGGTCCTGGGAACACCGCCAGGTGAAGAAGCCAGAGCCGGACACGCAGGAGAGCAGGGTAGAGGCGAAAGAGGCGGCGCATACCCATAACACAGGGAAAACCTCTGCGTTCGTCCCACAGCTGGAAACCAGGACACCCCCGGAGCAAAGGGGCACATACTGCAGCAAGGGAGAAGAGGGAGAGGCGAAGCACCTGAGAAAAAAGGGCGCAAAACACCAGCACTGACCAAAACACAACGCCCGGACCAAAACAAACTCCACGGCGCATGACACGCTGGCCGAACCACACAACACGCACTGCGGGAAGGCCCCAACCTTCAACCAACGCCAACCCAACGCAAGAACGAAGGCAGACTCCCCCCCACCAGGTAGATAAACAAAAAAGAAAAAGAAAACCCCGCAAGAGGACAGCATACCCAAGCGGAACAGAGCCGGCCGCCATGATTGGTAAAGACAAGTTGCACAGTACCCTGCGCCCCACCAGTGCAAAACTGCCCCTTACCCTAAGGCGAACAAGGGAGACAGAACACCCGAGCACACAAAGAGCGGCCAAAAACCAAGCAGTAAACGGCCTAGCAGGGGCAGGACCCAAGGAACTTGTGGAAGGTGGCCCCAAGCTCCAAGGGCAGTACTTACAGGGCACCTAGGGAAGGGTGCATGCAGCCCTAGGCGCATGCAGTCCGAATACTGGAGACTCACTCCTGGCTCACACACCACCTAGAAGACAGACACCACACTCTAGGTACAGTACTGAAACAACTACTGGAACCGGAGCACATAACCGGTGCCTATAGCATCAGCCGAAGAACTGATGGGTGGATAGCCGGCGTAGGAGGTCTGTAGCTTCCCCTTCCTAGCTGTGCAGACAGCGGCGCGGTGACGTGTGACGTCATACTAGTTTGCTTGTTTTCTATTAGGGAGTTCTATCCACTAGTTCGGCTTTAGGTAGCAATTTTAACCAGAATATGGGTTTGTTTTGGAATGCTTACCTTTCTGGATGCTTGACCCGGTCGATGGCAGACATTGAATGCTTCCAACCACACGGGGGTTTCTATAGGGCATTGCTCCCCTTGCCTCTCTGAGGGAGCCAGGTTCTGGCCGTGGTTCCTGGTAGGCCCTAGAACTCCATACACATGACTGATGCCAAAGTCTGACATTAGCATATCAGCCTGGTAAAAGCTCCCGGGAGCCGATGGGGCTCCCCCAGAAAATTATGGTGAAAGAGGGAGGGGGAAATCAGCTGACTGTATGGCAACCTCTGTTATTGTCTAAACTCACCATACCAGTGGTTTGCTATGGTGGACACAAATGTAGATACTTATATATAATGTGTGTATACAGAGTAATAACAGAACGAACAGTATGCAGGGAGGAGCCAGTTTGGTGAGGGAGTGAGTGACGTAATGTCGTCTGCTAGCTTCTGTCACTAGTCATGCAGTTTCTTGTGGGCACTATGTTGTTTGGACACCATATCAGCTTAACTGTACAGTTAAGATGAACAAAACATGTAGATATTTATATATAACATGTGTATATAGTGTAATAACAGCAAAAGAAGTATGTTGGCAGGAGGAATGTTGCCAAGAAAGGTCTGCTAGCTGGTCGGTGGCAGCAACTCTTGTTGTTTGGACTCTCAATATTGACTTAGTGGTTCGTTATGGTGAACACACATGTAGGTAGGTATATACAACATGTGTATATAGTGTAATATAAGCAAAAACACTGTTTGATTGTAGAATATAATACTGCACATGTCACATACATGAGCCCTATAGTTCCACACATTGACCTATATAACTTCCACAAATTACACACTTTTGAATAATATTATAGCAAAAAAAAGAGAAGAAACGATTGAGAAACATCAAAGTAATTGTGAAAAATTTATATTTGCGGCAATTGCCGCCCCACGGGGTGGTAGGGTCATCAAGTGACCCCATGCGCTTTTTTTGCTCAGCGTCCATAATTTGCTCAACTTCTCAGCTCCATCACAGCTAAAGTATGTCACATACAATATTTTAGTTTAGTTTCCCATGATCAGATACCGCAATTGAACAATATAAAAAGAGAAAATATATTTTTGCAAAGAATTTGTTTATGGCGCCCAACAGGGAATGTTATATTTTAAGGCCGCACAGCACAGTGGTTAACCTCTGTGATGCACTGAATTTATTGTGACATTCTCCCTGTGTGCCGAAAATCAAGTGTTTGTTCACAAAAAAAAAAAATATTCCCTTATTCCCTTCCATGAATATGTACATGTAAAAAAAAAAAAAAAAAAAAAAAAAAAAAAGCATTACCTTGGAGTTATCTTGGAGTTGCTCCCAGGCTTAGCATCCCCGCTGCCCGGTCGTCGCCCAGGCCTCCTCATTCCTGGACTGGTCAACCAGGCTGTTTGACGTGGCTGCTCGCAGCCTGACATGAATCACAGCCTGGTTGATCAGGTATCCTTTGGAGGTGCTTATCCAGTTCTCTCTTGAACACTGCAAAGGGTCAGCCAGTTATGCCACTTATATGTAGTGGAAGCGTGTTGAACAGTCTCAGACCTCTGATGTTGATAGAGTTCTCTCTCAGAGTACCTGTTGCACCTCTGCTTTTCAACTGAGGTATTCTGCACATCCTGCCACGCCTTCTGGTCTCATGTGGTGTTATTTCTGTGTGCAGCTTTGGGACCAGCCCCTCCAATATTTTCCACATATAGATTATTATGTATCTCTCCCGCCTGCGCTCAAGAGAATACTGTACAGATTTAGGCTTTTTAGTCGGTCTCAGTAGTTTAGATGTTTTACAGAGTGGATTTTAGCAGTAAAGGATCTCTGCACGCTCTCCAGGTCAGCAATCTCTCCAGCTTTGAAAGGGGCTGTCATTGTGCAGCAGTATTCCACTCTAGAGGGCACTAGCGTCTTGAAAAATATCATTGGTATAGCATCTCTTGTATGAAAGGTTCTTGTTATCCAGCCTGTCATTTTTCTTGCAGTTGTGACGGATACTTTATAGTGTTCTTTGAAGGCAAGATCTTCCGACATGAGTACACCCAAATATTTTACATTGCCTTTTCGTTCTATGTTATGATTTGACTGTGTTTTGTACGTGATTTCCGTTTTTATATTTTCATTTTTCCGTAGCACATGAGCTGCAACTTATCTTCATTAAACACCATATTATTTTCTGTAGCCCATAGAAAGACCTGATTTACATCTGATTGGAGGTTTGCCGTGTCCTCTATATTATCTACTCATGAAAATCCTAGTGTCATCTACAAAGGATGATACAGTACTATATATTGTGTCCTTGTCTACATCTGATATGAGGATGAGAAAAAGTACTGGAGCAAGCACAGTACCCTGGGGGACTGAGCTCTTCATGGTTGATGGACTGGATTTTATTTTGTTGACTATTACACATTGGGTTCTGTTAGTCAGGAAATTGTAGAGCCATCTGCCTATTTTTCTGATAATTCCTTTTGAACGCCTTTTATGTGCAATAACACTATGGTCACATTTGTCAAAGGCTTTTGCAAAATCTGTGTAAATTACATCAGCGTTTTATCTGTCTTCAATGGCATTTAATACCATGTCATAGTGCTCCAGCAACTGTGACAGGCAAGAGCGCCCTGTTCTGAAACCATGTTGTCCTGGGTTATGGAGATGCTGTGATTCCATGTATTTTGTTATCTTACTTCTTAGCACTCTCAAAAATTTTTATGATGTGCAATGTTAGTGCTATCGGTCTGTAATTTTTTGCCTCTGCCTTATTTCCTCCTTTATGGAGTGGTGTTATCTCTGCTGTTTTTAGTATGTCAGGGATAATGCCAGTGTCTAGGCTTTGTCTCCAAAGAATGTGAAGGGCCTGTGATAGTGTTTTTTTTACAGTTCTTGATGAATATGGAGTTCCAAGAATCAGGGCCTGGTGCAGAGTGCATAGGCATACTGTTTATGGCTTCCTCAAAATCCAGTGGGGATAGGGTGATGTCTGATATATGATTTGATGTTATTATCATATCCATGAAAAATTCATTTGGGTTATCAATCTTTAGGGAGTTTAGTGGCTCATTGAAAACAGAGTCGTACTGTTTCCTCAGTATCTCGCTCATTTCTTTGTTGTCATTGGTGAAAGTTTCATCTCCCTTTCGCAGGGGCCCAATACTAGATGTGGTTTTTGATCTTGATTTTGCATAGGAGAAAAAATATTTCGGATTTCTCTCTATTTCACTGATGGCCTTTTCCTCTCTGCCTCTCCTGGGTTTTGTATGATTCTTGTAGCTTTAGTTCAATTGTTTCTATTTCTCTACCTAACCTTCTTCACCGTTCTTGAGATAGGGTGCGACTCAAGTTGTTCCGCGATTCGTTTTCTTTGCCTATAGAGGGAACGATGTTCCTGTTCCAATCTGCATCTCTTCCTCTTTTTTTTCTTAGGGGTATGTGGTTTGAACATATTTCTAGTGCTACTGAGCATATTTTTTCCAGGCACTGGTTCAGGTTTGCATTTTCTAGCTGTTCTTCCCAGTTTATTTCTGTGAAGTCTTGGTTTATTTGCTCCCAGTTTATCTGTTTATTATTGAAGTTGAATTGACTGAAATCTCCTCCACCGGGCATTGGGACTGGTTTTGAAGGTCTATTCCCTATGCTTGTCAGAACTTCAATTAATTAAGTTGTGATCTGAGTAGCAGGTATTTGTTATCATTATGTCCCTGATCAATTCATCATTATTAGTGAAAATGAGGTCCAGCATGTTCTCCTTCCTAGTTGGTTCTACTATTTGCTGATTTAAGGCAAACCTGTCGCACATCCTTAGCAGGTCATTTGCATGTGCCTGTTCATTTAGGCTACTTCCTTGTATTCTTTCTGATATAACTGTATTAGCCAGGTTCTTCCATTTCAGGTGCCGTAGGTTGAAGTCCCCAAGCAGAATGATGCTCGAGGCTGGATTTGTGAGGTTTTTCAAGCAGTGTTCTATTTTCATTAGTTGGTCTTAGAACGGCTAATAACTTGCCTCTGGTGACATATACAAGGACAATAACCACGTTTAAGATCTCTATTTTGATTATCAGCACTTCCACCATATCATTTGTGGTGTTTAGCAGCTCAGTACAGATGAGTGTGTCTTTGATGTAGAGGCTGACCCCACCCTGTAGCCTGTGTTTCCTGTCACATCTGAAAAAGATTGTACTCTGAGATCCATATTTCACCATCATGGTAGTGTGGGTTTCCGTTAGGGCTGCAAACACTGCATTTGCCTCATGTAAGAGGCCATCTATGAAGTGCACTTTGTTACATTTGCGTGTTTTTATACCCTGAATGTTGGCAAATAAAAATGATGTTATGTTTGTGGAAGTACTGGATGCTTTACTTGGTGTTAATATCTGAGGCTCTGGTAAGGAGGCCACTGTGTTTGCGTCCTCTCCAACATTTGACCGAGTTGGTGGTAGAGTCTGGACATTTTTAGCCATTCTTCTTCTCCTCCTCCTCCTCTTGCTAAAAAATCATCCTAGTAAGTAGTAGTGTAGCTGCTTTCCTTGAAGTGGTTTGTCGGTGCTATTCTCCTGGTACCCTTATATGGAAAGCTGGACATTCCAAGTTAAAGCACGCTTTTCTATCTAAGGAGTTCTTGCAAAGTTCTGGGTGAAAAAATTCACAGATTTTGGTGCATTTACCTGTACTAAGGAGGATTCTGCACTTTCTAGGGTGATTGTACTTACATATTCCATCTGTTTTTCCCGATGCCCCATGCTTACAGGCAGCCCATTTATAATAACGACAGGTTTCGGGCCCTTGTTTTGTTTGTTTTCCTTTGCCAGAGGACAACAACTGCTGTGGGGTTGCCACCGACACCCCCCCCCCCCAACACAGCACTCTGCTATGGCGCCGCCCCCGACACACCACCCTGATGTGGTGGTGTTGAATGGAGCGGAACGGAACATTGAATGTAATGAAACGCCATTTTCTGGGTGAGTCCCAGAGGCTCCCCGGAGCTTACTAAGCTGATATGCTAATGTCAGACTTTGGCATCAGTCATGTGTATGGAGTTCTATGGGCCTACCAGGGACCACGAACCAGAACCTGGCCCCCTCAGAAGAGGCAAGGGGAGCAATGGCCTATAGAAAGCCCCGTTTGGTTGGAAGCATTCTATGTCTGCCATCGACCAGGTTAGGAACCCAGAAAGGTAAGCGTCTCAAAACAAACCCCTATTCTGGTGAAAATTGCTACCACAAGCCGAACAAGTGGACAAAACTCCCCTAAAATAAACGAGCAAACAATCATGACGTCACACGTCGCCACGCCGCTGTCCGCGCAGCTTCCCCCTCCCCGGGAGGGGGAAAAGGGAGCCCCAGACCCATCGCGCCGGCTATCCATCCCCAGTTCTGAGGCTGGATGTCAAAAAATGCGAAAAAATGCCGACTGGAGGGAGGGAAGGAGGGATGCTGGGGAGCCTCCGGGACTCACCTAGAAAATGGCGTTTCATTACGTTCAACGCTGGTTTCCTGGGGGGAGCCCCTTCGGCTCCCCAGAGCTAACTCCCGACAGAGGAAAGTAGAGGGACCTACCCGGGAGGCGGTCGCCGCTCACTCCTCAACTCAAAGTTGAGACAACCAGCTGCAACTGCCGATCCAAAGCGACACAGGCCCGACTGGGTCCAGGAACACGTACGAGATAACGAGCAGCCAGGACCCTGTTCGACCATCAAAAACCCCTCGCCCGAATGACAGCCCAGGACATGTTGCCAAAAACGACGGCAAGATTCGTGAACTTGCGAACAACATGGACACGGGGATAGACCGCAGGCTGGCTAGCCGGAATAAACCTGCGGATGACCCAGGAGACCCACACCCGCGAACAGGGAAGGAGGGAAGCCGGATCAACCCAAAGCACGTCCTAGGACACAGAAGCCGGGGCCCTCTGCACGCAAAGAACAGCGGAGGGCCGCCATCGGACACCAAACATAATGCACCCCCGGCCTAACCAAGCATCAACAACCCAAGGACCCCCCCAGAAAGCAGCAGTCTCATTCTCCGCCAGAAAAGAAGGAGACGGCTGCAACGAACAACCCCATCGCCACGACCGAAGGAGCAGAAAACCCCTGCGCCGGAGGAGAGAAGGAAGCTCACCAACTCAACCTCCAAAGGCCAAGGCCAACAGAAAAAGAGCCTTGGAGAAACAATCCGGAACTGAAGAGGCCCACAACAAACTAAAGAGAAGATAAGAGAGCACTCTGTCCAATGAACAGGACAGCTCAGGCGGTGCATGAGCAGACCGGAGGTGAAACAACGCCCGAGGCAGCATGCGAAACAGTGCAGAAGTAACCTCAATACCGAAAGCAAGCTGAAGCGGCTCCACCAGCACCGCACGATACGAAACGACAGTATGTGGCAAAATGATGGTCTCGAACCCCCAAAAGAGAAGGACAAGATAAAGCAAACAAAACACAGAACTTTAGAAGGGACAGAAGGTAAAAGGAAGGACCGCCAAAAAACCCCACACTGCCGCCAAGAAGAAGAACGCAGATGAGACATCATCAACGAAGCTACCTGAACAACAGAAAGTGAGAGACCTGAGGCAGAGCTGAACCAGCTTCACCATGGACTAAACGAGTCAAGAAGAGGCAGAGCCAAAGGAAGATCTCGGGTGCGACCACCGAGCAGGAAGAGCCGGAAACCCAAGCCGGCAAAGATGGAGGTGGAACATCTGCTGGACAAAAATGTCCCAACACCAGCGAGCTCGCCAGGAGGTTCGAGACCACGGCTCCGACTGAATCTCTAGGGAAGGGACCCCGAGAGACTCTGAAAATGCCAACAGGCAGGGAAAGCCAGGAACCAGAAAACCAAACCTGGCAATCGGAGAGCCAAAAGGCACATCAACAACCCAGTCGTTGGTCATGTGCCAACATAAGACCAAATGAAAAAAGTGCAAGGGTCGCCATGAGACCATCATCCGAACCGAGGGGTACAGGCGAAGATGAGAGCCTAACACACCCCCAGGCGGCCTATTCCACCCCAGGTGACTACCACACCTGTGAGCTTAAGAAAAACTGCTGGTGCAACTGTGGACATCCTCAAGAGAAAACTCGATAATTTTCTCCAAGAAGTGCCGGACCAACCGGGCTGTGGTGGGTATGCGGGCCCACGGGCTGCTCCAAGTGGGCCCGCATACCCACAAGCCCAGTGGACCAAATACCCACAAGCCAAGCCTGACCACGGGCCAAGCTTGGAGAGGAGAAGAACTCCCAAAACCCCATCAAGCAGGCATCAAGCAGACGACGGCAAGGAAACCGCACGACACTGGGAGACAGAAGAACCAGAGGGGACAACACCACCACAAGCAAGACCCTCAGAGGAATGAGAGGGTAGATAAAGACATCCCAGGGGACACAGGTGGAACGGATGCCCAAGGAGCAGGAGAGATGACAAAGAAGGATTCTAGTGTCAGAGGAGGAGACAAATGGAAAGCAGGAGGAAGGGATGAGCTGGAGGCCAACCCCCCACACAGCATCAGGTGGAGAGACGACAGAGCCCAGCAGGCTCAGGAAGCCATACAGAAGTCGAACGACAGGCGAGAGGAGAGACCAAAAACCCCGAGCTCAACCCCTGCAAACACAACTAGGCGAGCACAACAAGGTAAGCACAGAAGCCATGTATATGGCAGGTGAGCCACAGAGGAGCAGGACGAAAGAGCCAAAAGCTCAACCCAGCAAGCACAACTAGGTGAGGACATCCAGGGGAGTACAGAGAATCCAACATACCTGGAAGGGCTAAGCCAGGCACTGCAAGGCGGGCAAGGAATGAGTGACCCAGAGAAGACTATCATAAATAGCACAGCCAAACAAAGAAGGCCCCAGGAGGAAAACATGCAAGGGCCAAACAAAACGCCACAACCAAACACCAACACGCATCCTCGGGAACAAAACCACATCCGAATGACACCTCATAACATCCTGACACAGGAAACCGTACCTCATAACAGTCACCACAAACATTGTACCATGTAACCCGGTGGAGGTAGGGCCCCGGGACTAACTCAAGCATGGGGCTAGACATGCATATGAGTGGGATTGGATGGGTACAATGAGGAGCTGCCCCGCATGGTCCAAGAGGCCCTCTGCAGGCATCTGTGTTCTGCCGTTCCCACATTCGTACCCCAAAAACCAACGCCTGGTTGAAAGAGACGCCAGCTGCATAAACTAATCTGCAGAACGGAGGCACGAATGTGTCATGACACAACGTAGCCGAGAAGCTGCCGGGAGCACCGCCAGGGGAAGAAGGCCAGAGCCGCACATGCAGAAGAGGAGGGTAGAGGCGAAGGAGGAGCTCTGCACCCATAACATGAGGAAAACCCTGGCGTCCGCCCCATAGCCACAACCCAGAACACCCTAGTAGTTATGGGGCACAGACTGGAGAAGCGAGAAGAACAAGAGGCGAAACACCCGAGAGAAAAGGACGCAAAACACGAGCACTGGTGCACACTGCCAGGACCAAAACAAACTCACACCGCACATGTGCACAACCCGCTCGGCAGGAAGGCGCCAACAAGGACACGTCACAAGAGAAGTAGCCCAAACAGCCTGTGACCCGAAGGATGGGCGCAGGGGCAGAAACAGCCCCGTGCACGGGAACAGGAGCCAAAACAGGAAGCAGTGACATACATAGCCGGTGAATGTAAGGAAGACAAGGAACTGAATCAGCAACCCAATTGGGTTTTTACTGGCACCCCAGACAAGGAGTATGTAAACAAAACGAAGTGCCGAGACTGAGCACGAAGAAAAACACAGGAAAAAAAAAGAGTGAGACAAGACCGAAAACCGAGAATAAACCCGGAAGAGGACCAACAAGCCCAGAAAAGACCGGAGGGAAGCCACACCGAAAGACGCCAGACGTTCCAATAATACGGGAAGTAGCGAAAACCTTTCCGAACCTTCGAGAACACAAAGAAGCAAGCACAAACTATAAAGGCTCATAAAAGCACAGTCGTACCCGAGACCAAAAGTCATGCAGAACCCCACAAAAAAGAAACGGTGAACATGACAGGGAAGTCCCATCCCAAGAAAAAAAGGGGTGAAAAAACCGCAAAGAGCACCCACCAACAGGACGGAACCAACGGACTCTAAGAACAAGGAACCAAGCCCGGGGAGGGGCCGACGCCCAAGAATTCGTACGAAGAGGGGGAAAAGGAAAACAACCCACTCCCCGTAACCGCAAGCCCCGCTCTAAGGGTAGAACAACCCTGGCAGGGTCCAACGAGGCCTGGGGCCCCCCAGTCAGCCCCGGGGCTGAGCTGTCCCCCCAAAGCCCCGGCCTCACAAGAAAAACCGAGGCAGCCGCGAAAAGTACTAAGGAAAGGTGCCCACTGGCAGACTCATACAACACGGATGGAGGAACAGGCTCGAATGCCCCCGTCGCTACCCCGGAAGGGGAATTCCCAGAGACCTCCCGAGTCTCAAAACCATCGAAGCCCCGCCCCGACCCTGAACCCACAGACGGTAAGGACCCAGATGCAGGGAGGAAGGGGGTGGGGGGAACAGACTAGACCACAGCAGGGGAAAGACAAGGGGGTGTGGAAGGAAACCGAAGCAACCAGCACCCCCAAGCCCCGTCACCAAAATGGGGCAACCCCGGGGCTTCCGTGGAGCAAACAACTTAGAGCAATGCCAACACCGAAACACGATGTGCAACACACGTGCTGCCTGCACCCACATAGGCAGCATAAGACTGGGTAATTAAGCCACAAACAAGCAACAAAACTCGCAGGGCTCTGGGTCGAAGGTCCCACAGACCCCACAGGCAGCAGACGGAGGCAAAACAGTGAGTCACCCCTGAGACAATGGGACAGAACAACCCTCAAACTCGCACAAAGCGATGGGGGGAACCCCGGGGTCACATCCATCAGACCCACACGTCCCCGTCGGGATTCCCAGGGTCCTGAGCGTTTACTTGAAGAGGACTCGCACTCAGGTAAACCCAGGCAGGGTACTCCTAACTGGTGCCCAAATCTACCAAACAACCTTCTAATAACTGAACCCCCGGGACGTGTACACTCACGGGGACTTAGCAGGAAAAACCACCGGAATAAGGAGAGTACTCAGGGGGTAAGAACCAAGGCAGACCCCCCCCCCCACCTGGCAGAAAACAAAAAGAAAAAGAAAACCCCGCAAGAGGACAGCGTACTCAGGCGGAAAAGCCGGCCGCTATGATAGGTGAAAATAAACTGCGCAGTACCCTGTGCCCCGCCAGTGCAAACAGCCCCCTACCCCAAGGCGAACAAGGGAGACAGAACACCCGAGCACACAAGGGGCATCCGAAAATGAAACGGCCTAGCAGGGGCAGAACCCAAGGAACTTGTGGAAGGGAACCCCAAGCCCCAAGGGCAGTACTTACAGGGCACCTAGGGAAGAAAACCCTAGGCGCGTGCAGCCCGAGTACTGAAGAATCACTCCCGGCTCACGCACCACCTAGAAGACAGTCACCACACTCTAGGTACAGTGCTGAAACAACCACCGGAGCCAGAGCACACGACCTTAGCCTTTAGCATTAACCTTAGAACTAAGGGTGGATAGCTGGCGCGATGGGTCTGGGGCTCCCCCTTTCCCCTACCGAGGAGGGGGAAGCTGCGTGGACAACGGCACGGCGACGTGACGTTGTGATTGTTTGCTTGTTTATTTTAGGGGAGCTCTATCCACTTGTTTGGCATGTGGTAGCAATGTTTACCAGAATAGGGGGTTTATTTTGGGACGCTTACCTTTCTGGGTGCCTAACCAGGTCGATGGCAGACATAGAATGCTTCCAATCACATAGGGTTTCTATAGGCCATTGCTCCTTTTGCCTCTTCTGAGGGGGCCAGGTTCTGGCTCGTGGTTCCCGGTAGGCCCATAGAACTCCATACACATGACTGATGCCAAAGTCTGATATTAGCATATCAGCCTAGTAAGCTCCAGGGAGCCGAAGGGGCTCCCCCCAGAAAATATCAAATTTCTCTTACATTAAATTTCATGGTCTGTGAAATAAATCATATATATCAAATTTGTGATATCAAATATCAAATATCAAATTTCACTTGCTGAGGGGACATTAACAAAGTTGTACTGTACTGTGACATCATCACAGTGTCGGAAGAGTGGCAGAGAGGAAAGAGTGGCAGAGAGGAAAGAGTGGCAGTGGAGGAAGAGTGGCAGTGGGGGAAGAGTGGCAGTGGGGGAAGAGTGGCAGTGAGGGAAGAGTGGCAGTGGGGGACGAGTGGCAGTGGGGGACGAGTGGCCGTGGGGGAAGAGTGGCAGTGGGGGACGAGTGGCAGTGGGGGACGAGTGGCAGTGGGGGACGAGTGGCAGTGGGGGACGAGTGGCAGTGGGGGACGAGTGGCAGTGGGGGACGAGTGGCAGTGGGGGACGAGTGGCCGTGGGGGAAGAGTGGCAGTGGGGGAAGAGTGGCAGTGGGGGAAGAGTGGCAGTGGGGGAAGAGTGACAGTGGGGGAAGAGTGGCAGTGGGGGACGAGTGGCAGTGGGGGAAGAGTGGCCGTGGGGGAAGAGTGGCAGTGGGGGACGAGTGGCAGTGGGGGACGAGTGGCAGTGGGGGACGAGTGGCAGTGGGGGACGAGTGGCCGTGGGGGAAGAGTGGCAGTGGGGGACGAGTGGCAGTGGGGGACGAGTGGCCGTGGGGGAAGAGTGGCAGTGGGGGAAGAGTGGCAGTGGGGGACGAGTGGCAGTGGGGGACGAGTGGCAGTGGGGGACGAGTGGCAGTGGGGGACGAGTGGCAGTGGGGGACGAGTGGCAGTGGGGGACGAGTGGCAGTGGGGGACGAGTGGCATGTGGGGGACGAGTGGCATGTGGGGGAAGAGTGGCAGTGGGGGAAGAGTGGCAGTGGGGGAAGAGTGGCAGTGGGGGAAGAGTGGCAGTGGGGGAAGAGTGGCAGTGGGGGGAAGAGTGGCAGTGGGGGGAAGAGTGGCAGTGAGGGGAAGAGTGGCAGTGAGGGGAAGAGTGGCAGTGAGGGGAAGAGTGGCAGTGAGGGGAAGAGTGGCAGTGAGGGGAAGAGTGGCAGTGAGGGGAAGAGTGGCAGTGGGGGAAGAGTGGCAGTGGGGGAAGAGTGGCAGTGAGGGGAAGAGTGGCAGTGAAGGGAAGAGTGGCATGGAGGGGAATAGTGGCAGTGGGGGGAAGAGTGGCAGTGGGGGGAAGAGTGGCAGTGGGGGGAAGAGTGGCAGTGGGGGAAGAGTGGCAGTGGGGGAAGAGTGGCAGTGGGGGAAGAGTGGCAGTGGGGGAAGAGTGGCAGTGAGGGGAAGAGTGGCAGTGAGGGGAAGAGTGGCAGTGAGGGGAAGAGTGGCAGTGAGGGGAAGAGTGGCAGTGTGGGAAGAGTGGCAGTGGGGGAAGAGTGGCCGTGGGGGAAGAGTGGCAGTGGGGGAAGAGTGGCCGTGGGGGAAGAGTGGCAGTGGGGGACGAGTGGCCGTGGGGGACGAGTGGCCGTGGGGGAAGAGTGGCCGTGTGGGAAGAGTGGCCGTGTGGGAAGAGTGGCCGTGTGGGAAGAGTGGCAGTGGGGGAAGAGTGGCCGTGTGGGAAGAGTGGCAGTGGGGGACGAGTGGCCGTGGGGGACGAGTGGCCGTGGGGGAAGAGTGGCCGTGGGGGACGAGTGGCCGTGGGGGAAGAGTGGCCGTGGGGGAAGAGTGGCAGTGGGGGAAGAGTGGCAGTGGGGGAAGAGTGGCAGTGAGGGAAGAGTGGCAGTGGGGGAAGAGTGGCAGTGGGGGAAGAGTGGCCGTGTGGGAAGAGTGGCAGTGGGGGAAGAGTGGCCGTGTGGGAAGAGTGGCAGTGGGGGAAGAGTGGCCGTGGGGGAAAAGTGGCAGTGGGGGAAGAATGGCCGTGGGGGAAGAATGGCCGTGGGGGAAAAGTGGCAGTGGGAGAAGAGTGGCCGTGGGGGAAGAGTGGCCGTGGGGGAAGAGTGGCATTGGGGGAAGAGTGGCAGTGTGGGAAGAGTGGCAGTGGGGGAAGAGTGGCCGTGTGGGAAGAGTGGCCGTGTGGGAAGAGTGGCCGTGTGGGAAGAGTGGCAGTGGGGGAAGAGTGGCCGTGGGGGAAGAGTGGCCGTGTGGGAAGAGTGGCAGTGGGGGAAGAGTGGCCGTGTGGGAAGAGTGGCAGTGTGGGAAGAGTGGCAGTGGGGGAAGAGTGGCAGTGTGGGAAGAGTGGCCGTGTGGGAAGAGTGGCCGTGTGGGAAGAGTGGCAGTGGGGGAAAAGTGGCCGTGGGGAAGAGTGGCAGTGTGGGAAGAGTGGCAGTGGGGGAAGAGTGGCCGTGTGGGAAGAGTGGCAGTGGGGGAAGAGTGGCAGTGGGGGAAGAGTGGCCGTGTGGGAAGAGTGGCCGTGTGGGAAGAGTGGCAGTGGGGGAAGAGTGGCAGTGGGGGAAGAGTGGCCGTGGGGGAAGAGTGGCAGTGAGAGATGGAGAAGCAGTAATGGAAGTTAAGGCTGTAAAGGAGGTTAAGGCTTTAACCCTTGAAGTGCGCATCACGTCATATGACGTGTTGGAAGTTGTTCCAGTCAACTGCGCATCACATCATATGAAGTGTTGGAGTACTACGTAAGATTTAAACGGCCCGCGGATACACGGGGTTCACCACACCTTCATCAGGGCTCTTGTAAACAGATGCCATTTAAAAAAAAAATCGTGGGCCAAACTCCTGGGTGTTAGGGGCCTCAGTATTGAGTGAGCAACCAAGCCTGACGCACGCAGCATGAGCTAACAGAACTGCTGTTCAGCTTGTGACCACAGCATCGCCTAAAAATACCATAATATACTTGTTCATGCTATTATGTAGCGATGATATTATTACAGAAGACCCCTGACTGTGATAAAACTGACCAGGGTTCTGATAATAGCAGGATTGTGGTGATATTTAGCGCTGTGCGCCATGGAGGGAGGAGTAATGCTGTGGGAGGGAGGGTGGTGGCGATGTCTTCTGACTATGTGTGGCCACCTTTTATTGACTGCACTCACCATACCAGCTTAGTGGTTCGCTATGGTGAACACAAATGTAGATACAGTTACTTATATATAACGTGTGTATAGAGGGTATAAACAGCAAGAGAAGGTTGGGAGCCGCCATTTTGGTGAGGGCAGTGGCGTCGTCTGCACGACACCACCGTGCCGATGACGGTGTTGTTTACTAGTTACCACAATGGTCTTTGGGCACCATACCAATTTAATTGTACAAGTATGGTGAATAAAACAGGTAGATATTTATATATAATGTGTGTATATAGCATAATAACACCACACAGTATTGTTGGAGGAGAAATATTAGTGCGTCTGGCCTTGAGGGCGGCAGCCATCAGCTGTGTGAGGTCCTACGTCTTTGTGCCTTTACTCACCATACAAGCTTAGATGTACAGTTATGGTGAACAAAACATGTAAATACTTATATATAACGTCTGTATATAAAAGCAAAAACAGTATGGTGGGTGGAGAATGGTGGTAAGTCAGGTGAGGTGAGGGAGAGAGGGAGTGGCAGCCAGTGGCGGGCTGCCACTGCCACTCAGCATACCAACTTAGTGGCTCGTTATGGTGAACACGAATGTAGATACTTATATATAGCGTCTGTATATAGTGAATAAAAGCAATAACTGTATTGTGGGAGGAGAATGTGGGTGAGTCAGGTGACTTAAGGGAGGGAGGAAGTAGCAACCAGTGGCGGGCTGCCACTGGCACTGCCACTCAGCATGCCAACTTAGTGGTTCTTTATGGTGAACACGAATGTAGATACTTATATATAGCGTCTGTATATAGTGAATAAAAGCAAAAACAGTATTGTGGGAGGAGAATGTGGGTGAGTCAGATGACTTGAGAGAGGGCGTGAGTGGCTGGCTGGTACACGGCGGTCACTCCTCGTTACTTTTTGACTCATAATAGCTACTTAGTGGTTCGTTATGGTGAACAAAACATGCAGATACTTATATATAACCTGTGTATATAGTGTAATAACCGACAAAGTATTTGTTCACTGATTGATGAACATAATTGAATCAACAATATGCACACCATATTTTTGAGTACAGCGATGATTCACTCATTTTAATATATAAATATATCAAACTACACACTATTGAATAATATTACAGCAAAAAAATATGAAAAATCAATCAGAGACATTGAAATAATTAGGTAATTATCTCTTTGTGGCAACTCCGGCCTGACAGCTGGCGATCAACAGACCACCTGGGACGCACGCTCAGTCAGCGCCTGTTTTTTGCCAGACTTCCCCGCCCTATAGCTGGCAATATATGCCACTTATGATTTTTTTTATTATTTTTCCCGTGACCAGTGAACACAAATTAACAGGTTAGGAAGAAAAAATATATTTTTTTTCAAAATTACATACGCCTGTGGGGAACAAAGGATACTATACCCCTAGCATGTTAAGGCTATAAGGGAGGTTAAGGCTGTAAGGGAGGTTAAGGCTGTAAGGGAGGTTAAGGCTGTAACGGAGGTTAAGGCTGTAAGGGAGGTTAAGGCTGTAACGGAGGTTAAGGCTGTAACGGAGGTTAAGGCTGTAAGGAAGGTTAAGGCTGTAACGGAGGTTAAGGCTGTAAGGGAGGTTAAGGCTGTAAGGGAGGTTAAGGCTGTAAGGGAGGTTAAGGCTGTAAGGGAGGTTAAGGCTGTAAGGGAGGTTAAGGCTGTAAGGGAGGTTAAGGCTGTAAAGAAGGTTAAGGCTGTAAGGGAGGTTAAGGCTGTAAGGGAGGTTAAGGCTGTAAGGAAGGTTAAGGCTGTAAGGAAGGTTAAGGCTGTAAAGAAGGTTAAGGCTGTAAGGGAGGTTAAGGCTGTAAGGGAAGTTAAGGCTGTAAGGGAGGTTAAGGCTGTAAGGGAGGTTAACCCTTAACAAGCTCGGGGTATAATATCCTTTGTTCCCCCACAGACGCATGTCATTTTGAAAAAAAAAAATCTTTTTTTTTTTTGCTAATCTGTTGTGTTCACTGATCACGGGGAAAAAAAAAATTCTATTGTACTTACTTTTGCTGCAATAGAGCCGAGAAGATCAGCGATGACATCACAATCTGCATGTTCGCTCATGCAGTACACGCCCCCGAGGCGTAGCGCGCGGTCCTCAAACAGCCAGTTGCCACAAATATATTTTCGCGCTATTTATTTACAATGTCTAGGCACATTTTATCCAAATTTTTTTCACTAATTGTGTTTCATATAATGTTTGAACATATTTTATATCAATAATTGTTGCATATTTGAGTATACACAGGCGCACACAAATGTTTTCAATTACGGCAATATAATATGTCATTACAGTCTATTATATTGTATGTTCTGCTTATATTTTTACATATTTACACACACGCACTCGCTATACACACTTTGAAGCACACTTAGAAGTTTTCTAGACTGTGGTAGTCATTGAAGTAGTCGACAGCACATAATGGGATACCACACGTTTCACACCATGTTTGCACAAGCTTCCGTTTCTGATCTCTACGTGTCGTTAGTTTACACACCAAGCAATCACGTTAGGCTAATGCACGCTTCCCAGCAGGTGGCAAATACTTGAGTCTGTGTGCTAGGAAGCCTTCAGTGTGAGCGAGCCGTGGAGTACCAGCATGCTGCAACAGTGGGTTTATGATGGGCCGCTGAATCCCTGGGACATCCTTTGCAAACTTTCCTAATAACTGTATTGCGGCATCAAATACAAAGGCACGGAAAGTGGGCTTACGTCCAGTTCTCACAAGGTACATGTTGAAACAGTTCAGCATGCTCATGTCCACAAGATGGAAGAACACTTTTTTCGTCCACCTACATGTTTTCCGCACACTCTGCAGTGCCAATCATCATGTCTGATTTATCAATCAACCGCATGTTGATATTGTAGTCTAAAACACAGTCTGGCTTATACAGTGGTGCGTTTGTTTTATGGTTCACTTTCCCACTGTTCACCATTGTTCCATCATGAATTGTTGTCAACAAGTTCACCTCTCTTTTGTTTTTCCACCGAACTGACAGAATGTTATCACTTTTCCTTCTCTGACACTCACCAACTGCAATGTCGTTGTCAAACACAGGCATTTCCCTTCGTTGTGGCTTTACTGTACCAACCAATCCGATTCTATTTTCTAGCAAGAACCGAGCTAGCAAGGGACTTGTATAGTAATTATCCGTGTATAAAATGTGTCCCTTGTTCATCCACGGAGCCATTATGGACTTCACTACACTCCCCGAGAATCCATGTTCATCGTTACCGGGAATGTCTACATCACTAGCCGAGTACAGAATCATGTGTAACACGCATCCTGTCTCACAATCACAAAGAACAAAAAATTTCAGGCCAAATCGGTTTCGTTTTGAGGGAATGTACTGTTTGAATGGAACACATCTCTTGAAAAGTATGAGAGATTCATCAACCACCAGCTTCTGTGCTGGTACGTAAAAATCTCTGAATTTTCCAATGACATCGTTCATGTAGTGCCTCACTCGCCACAGTCTATCATCATCTGTTCGGTCCTGAACACTTCCAAAATGTAGACACCTGAGGAGTATCTGAAACCTGTCTCGTGACATATATTTCCCGAATAAAGGTGTTGGCACTGTATGGTCTTTGCTCCAATAGTCACTTATTGCAGGTTTGTGACAGTGCTTCATCAAAAAACAGAGTGCCAAAAACACATACATTTCCGCAACTGTGGTATTTTTCCAACGCTGCAGTCGTGAAAATTCTGTGATTTGCCTCTCAATCAGGTAAGCAGCATGCAGGTTCGTTTGGTGTACAATATATTCCATGAGTGGTTCATCATAGAATGCTGTAAAATATTCCATCTCAGCCATGTCCTCACCTTGATTAGGGAAAAGGTTTGTAATCCCTACATCTTTATCGTTAAAGTGAGGAATATTAGGAATAAAATCGTCACCATCACTCCACTCAAGTACACCAGGTGTCCTGCGAGATGCAGAGGAAAGACGGCAAGGAAGCGATGCATACCGGCGACCAGGAGCTGAATACCGTCTGCTAGAAGCACGGCGGCTACGTGCAGGTGAGGTGGGTGCACGGTGAGGTGGGTGCAGGTGAGGTGGGTGCACGGTGAGGTGGGTGCAGGTGAGGTGGGTGCAGGTGAGGTGGGTGCAGGTGAGGTGGGTGCAGGTGAGGTGGGTGCAGGTGAGGTGGGTGCACGTGAGGTGGGTGCACGTGAGGTGGGTGCACGTGAGGTGGGTGCAGGTGAGGTGGGTGCAGGTGAGGTGGGTGCACGTGAGGTGGGTGCAGGTGAGGTGGGTGCAGGTGAGGTGGGTGCAGGTGAGGTGGGTGCACGTGAGGTGGGTGCACGTGAGGTGGGTGCAGGTGAGGTGGGTGCAGGTGAGGTGGGTGCAGGTGAGGTGGGTGCAGGTGAGGTGGGTGCACGTGAGGTGGGTGCACGTGAGGTGGGTGCAGGTGAGGTGGGTGCAGGTGAGGTGGGTGCAGGTGAGGTGGGTGCAGGTGAGGTGGGTGCACGTGAGGTGGGTGCACGTGAGGTGGGTGCACGTGAGGTGGGTGCACGTGACGTGGGTGCACGTGACGTGGGTGCAGGTGAGGTGGGTGTACGTGAGGTGGGGGCACGTGAGGTGGGTGCACGTGAGGTGGATGCACGTGAACACGAGGGTCTTGGTCCCTCACGTAGTGCCATGCGGTGGGGCTTGGCTGGGCGAGATGCTGCTGACGCGACAATTTCTCGCCTAGTTACACCACTGGTACCAGCCACAGGCTCAATAAAACTATGATCTGAGTCACTAAACCCAGAAAAGGAGTCACCTCCCTCTGACTCGTCACCCTCAAACAGTAAATATCCATAGGAACTGTAAGGTCGTGGTAGAATTGGGGTAGAAACTGGCCGAGGAGGCATGGGTGAGTGTAGAGGCCTCGCCATGGCATGGCGGTCATTGTCACTCTCACTGCTGCTGCTACTATCATCAGACAACTGTGTATAATTCTTGTCGTTGTCTGAATCATCAAACACACTTTCTTCACCTTCAGAGAATAATTTGTGGGCTATTTGCTCTGGGGTGAGGGACTGAGTGGTGCGTGCCCGAGAGGCATTTGACCGTGCGCTCGCTATGGTGACTCGCTAAACTGATGCCTCCCACGCCTTCGGTTCGTGAGCGGGAATTTTTTTCAAAATGGCCGCAGTTTACTATAGCCCCTGGGCAGCGTATGGGAACCCCAACTACACCGCGGGCCATTCAAATCGTGCGCAGTACCCATATACGTCATATGACGTGAAGCGCAGTTGACTGGAACAACGTCTAACACGTCATATGACGTGATGCGCACTTTAAGGGTTAAGGCTGTAAGGGAGGTTCAGGTGGTGAGGGTGGAAGGGAAATTTCCCTGTAGAAAAATTTTCTTTTCAATCTGTCATAATAAGGGAATTTAACATTTTATCTAGTGACATGATGAGAAATATTTCCACCAGTCTGTGAACCATCCCAACATCCTAAGCAAATCTGTACATCCACCGTTTTGGAGAATCAGAGTTCGTCGAATCGGGTGAGTAAATCCGGCCTGAAAAGTGTGCATCCTAACCTAAAATTTGCCGACCCGAGGTTCGCCGAATAAAGTTCGTCGAAACGAGGGTACAGTGTAATGATGCAGTTAGCTGTCAGTAATGATATTTGTACCACAGAACATGTAGATCTTAGGTACATAGATATATTTGTCACTTGTTTGTGCACAGTATTATATTCTTTTAAAAATAAAACAGATTTGTGTTATTACACTACATACACGCGACATATTTATCTACATTTTTATAGACCATAATGAACCAGTAAGTAATTTTGGTAGGTATGACATCATCTGACAAAGCAAAATGTAAAGTCTAGCCACAACACGGCTATCATCATCAGATTCCCGTCACTATATTATGATTATGAATAATTTTCCACAAGTTTATTTTTTAAAGGAACACGAGGTCATATTTCATGATGCAAAGATGAATGAAATCTCTGCTGTGTGCTATGAATGTCTGCCGCCTCCTGTGAACATCATAACTAGCATTGTGTTCATTAATACCTAAACCTTGTACAGTGCACTCTACATTCTCCATTCCATACATCTCGGATCTAATTGTGATTGGATATGTAGTCATGTCTGGATAAGTAGTCGATTCCCCCCATCCCCAGGTATGAAACAATTATTATGTATCCACTCAATTTAACGACCTCTTTTATACCGATCTGCCGGTATTAACGACCGGTTTGGGAGATCGGTATCTGGAGCCTCATATACCGGTCTGGTGGTCGATATTACCGACGGTTGGTATTGGGTTTGTTATGGCATCGGCAGCCCCTCAAATGGCGACCAGGCGATCATCCAGAGTGGTATATTAAATCTTAACTTTCTTTTAAAATGATTCAGTTTTATGAAGAAAATTCTAAATTATTATTAATAAAATATTTTAAAACAATTGTTATTAAACAAAATTCTTTGTTTTCTTATTAAATACCTATTGCCTATACAGTACAACCTCGATTCAATGTACTATATGGGACCAACCCCAGTTCGTTGGAGCGTTGGATTTGTTGCAAAAGGTGACCTTCAGGAGGGGTTTGTGTCAGTGTCTTTTTTTTCTTGTACACAATAAAAATGCATTATCATATTACATACTCTACCCTGTATATTACTTCTCTACTAAAAAATACTGTAATTCATAAATTTACCTTATTGTTGAAGTTATGTCCATCTTGAAGTTTCGTGAAGTTGTGAATGCTCTACATTAAATACGTACTGCAGTGCATTATGCCGTTAGCACTGTGTTGATTAATAGTAGTTCTGCTGTATGTTGAGTACTACAATACAGTTTATGAAAACTATTGTACACTAAAATTACTGTAACTTTAATTTTAACACTGTGTACACACTTAAATTTAACCCTTGTTCTAACTGTTCACGCCCCACACGATGTTTTTAGATGTTTGCATCAGCTTTGCTGGTGCTCGCTGCGGCTGTGGGTTCAGCTGCTTCTGAGCTGGTGCTGGCTGCTGTTGTACCAGTGCTGGGTACAACTGTGCTTGTGCTGGGTATGGCTGTTGTACCAGTGCTGGGTACAACCGTGCTCGTGCTGGGTACGGCTGTTCTCGTGCTGGGTATGGCTGTTCTCGTGCTGGGTACGGCTGTTCTTGTGCTGGGTTCGGCTGTTCTTGTGCTTGGTACGGCTGTTCTCTTGCTGGGTACGGCTGTTCTCGTGCTGGGTACGGCTGTTCTCGTGCTGGGTACGGCTGTTCTCGTGCTGGGTATGGCTGTTCTCGTGCTGGGTACGGCTGTTCTCGTGCTGGGTACGGCTGTTCTCGTGCTGGGTACGGCTGTTCTCGTGCTGGGTACAGCTGTTCTCGTGCTGGGTACGGCTGTTCTCGTGCTGGGTACGGCTGTTCTCGTGCTGGGTACGGCTGTTCTCGTGCTGGGTACGGCTGTTCTCGTGCTGGGTACGGCTGTTCTCGTGTTGGGTACGGCTGTTCTCGTGCTGGGTATGGCTGTTCTCGTGCTGGGTACGGCTGTTCTCGTGCTGGGTACGGCTGTTCTCGTGCTGGGTACGGCTGTTCTCGTGCTGGGTACAGCTGTTCTCGTGCTGGGTACGGCTGTTCTCGTGCTGGGTACGGCTGTTCTCGTGCTGGGTACGGCTGTTCTCGTGCTGGGTACGGCTGTTCTCGTGCTGGGTACGGCTGTTCTCGTGTTGGGTACGGCTGTTCTCGTGCTGGTTGATTTTCTGCTACTAGTTCTTGGAAAATATTGCTTCATTTTTGGCATTAATAAGGCACTATTAGTAAGCCCCTGAGACATTTTGTTTTATAA
This sequence comes from Procambarus clarkii, assembly GCF_040958095.1. NCBI lineage: Eukaryota > Metazoa > Arthropoda > Malacostraca > Decapoda > Cambaridae > Procambarus > Procambarus clarkii. The sequence goes on from NC_091222.1 coordinate 15,908,966, forward strand.
CCAAAGAGCTGTAGTAAAAAAATGGTCAATTCCACGATTATTCTTCCACCGGCGGATAAATACTGTACGTCAATCGCAGACAAAGCTAAGAGCACTGGGTGCACACTGTACGAACGCAGACTAAGTCTATACGTACACCCTTCAGTAGGCTGGTGTTTAACCCTCAAACCGCTAGGGGCCAAAATGGAATTCACACCCACAGGCGCAAAAAAAAAAAAAAAAAATCCAAAAAATTCTTTTGTCTTATAGAAGTGTTCATTTTTGTTCCCTGATCACGGAAAAAATAACAAAAAAATTGTAGGTGGCATATTTTAGCCGCAATACGGTAGGGAAGTGAGGCAAAAAAGGGGCGTTGGCAGAGCCTTCGCCAGACGAGGTCTACTCCGCCCGAGCTGTCAGACGGCAGTTGCCACAAATATATTATTACCTAATTATTTCAATGTCTCTGATTTTTTCTTAGTTTTTTTGCAGTAATATTATTCCATACAGTGAATTGTGGTATATTTATATTATAAAATGTGTGAACCATCGCTGTACTCAAAATTATGGTGTGCATATTAGTGATTCAATTATTATGTTCATAAAACAATAAACAAATAGTTTTGCTGTTGTTACACTATATACACAGGTTATATATAAGTATTTGCATGTTTTGTACACCATAACGAACTACTAAGTTGGTCTTGTGAGTCATAAAGCAACGAGGAGTGACCGCCAAACACCAGCGAGCCACTCGCTGCCACTCCCTCCCTCAACACCACCTCACTCACCCTCATTCACCTCCCACAATACTCTCTCTGTATTTATTCACTATACACAGACGTTATATATACGTATTTACATGTTTTGTTCACCATAACTGTACATGTAAGCTTGTATGGTGAGTAAAGGCCATAAGACGTAGCTACTCACACAGTCAGCTGATCGGCGGCCGCCCTCAAGGCCAGACGCACTAATATTTGTCCTCCAACAATATTGTTTGTGGTATTATTACGCTATATACACACATTATATATAAGCATCTACCTGTTTTATTCACCATTCCTGAACAAATAAGCTGGTATGGTGCCCAAAGATCATAGTGGCCATCAGTAAACAATATGCCAAGTTGTGCAGACGACGCTCCTCCCTCACCAAAATGGTTGTTCCCAACCTACTCCTCTCACTTATCTCACACTATACACACGTTATATATAAGTATCTACATTTGTGTTCACCATAGCGAACCACTAAGCTGGTATGGTGAATGCAGTCAATAAATGGTGGCCACACACAGTCAGATAACAACGCCACAACCCTCCCTCCCACAGCCTTACTCCTCCCTCCATGGAGCACAGCGCTAAATATCACCACAATCCTCCTATTATCAGAATCCTGGTAAGTTTTATCACAGTCAGGGGGCTTCAGTAATATTATCACTGCTAAATAATAGCAGTATCATTTATATTATGGTATTTGTAGGCGATGCTGTGGTCACAAGCTGAACAGCGGTGCTGTGAGCTCGTGCTGCGTGCGCCAGCCTTGGTGGCTTGCTCAATACTGACGCTGTAACACCCAAGAATGTTGGCCTGGATTTATTTTCTAGGTGGCATCTGGCAACTATCAGTCGTGGTTGTACTATAGCTGCCCATATCCCAGGCGGGGCGTTTAAATTATAGCGCTAGACACGAAATCATATATAAATGATGTGCGCGGTTTCGGTTTTGTCACTGATATCATTTATATATGATATGCGCGGTTTGAGGGTTAAGCCTGATCCAGTAACATAAATTTCTCTTAAATATTCGATTTACATCAAATTATATATTTTTGGGTTATATATTTAGTTTAGCAACATTATTACGATAATAAGAGCTATAAAACCAGCGTTGAATGTAATGAAACGCCATTTTCTGGGTGAGTCCCGGAGGCTCCCCGGAGCTATCCCAGGCTGATATGCTAATGTCAGACTTTGGCATCAGTCATGTGTATGGAGTTCTTAGGCCTACCGGGGACCGCGGCCAGAACCGGGCCCCCTCAGAGAGGCAAGGGGAGCAATGGCCTATAGAAGCCCCCGTGTAGTTGGAAGCATTCTATGTCTGCCATCGACCGGAACAGGCACCCAGAAAGGTAAGCGCCCCAAAACAAACCCCTATTCTGGTTAAAATTGCTACCAAAAACCGAACTAGTGGATAGAACTCCCCAACCGAAAACAAGCAAACTAGTATGACGTCATACACTGCCGCGCCGCTGTCTGCGCAGCTCCCCCCTCCCCGGGAGGGGGAAGGGGTGCCCCAGACCCCCCGCGCCGGCTACCCACACCTCAGTTCTTGAGGCTGGATGTCAAAAACGCGAAAAACCGCCGACCGGAGGGAGGGAGGGATGCCGGGAAGCCTCCGGGACTCACCCAGAAAATGGCGTTTCATTACATTCAACGCTGGTTTTCTGGGGGGAGCCCTGTCGGCTCCCCGGAGCTAACTACCCACAGACAGAAAAAGAGGGACTTACCTGGGAGGCGGTCGACGCTCACCCCTCAACTCGAAGCCGAGACAACTGGCTGCAATTGCCGACCCAAAGCAACACAGGCCCGACGAGGCCCAGGGACATTCACAAGGTAACGAGCAGCCAGGACCCTGTTCGACCGCCAAAATCCCCGCGCCCGAATATCAGACCAAGACATATTCCCAAAGACGGCAGCAAGAGCCGCGAACTTACGAACGTCATGGGCACGGGGATAGACCGCAGGCTGGCTGGACCTAATAACCCTGCGGACGACCTGAGAGACCCGAACCCGCGAACAGGGAAGAAGGGAAACCGGATCAACCCACAGCGCGTCCCCGGACACAGAAGCTGTGGCGCGCAAATAACGGCAAAGCGCCGCAACCGGACACAAAACATGATGCACCCCCGGCCTGACCAACCAAGCATCAACCACCCATGGACCCCTCCGGAACGCAGCAGTCTCATTCTTCGCCAGAAAAGAAGGAGACGGCTGCAAACGAACAAAACTATCACCACGACCAAAAGAGCAGAAACCCCTGCGCCGGAGGAGAGCATGAAGCTCCCCTACCCGACCCCCAGAGGCCAAAGCCAACAAGAAAAGTGCCTTGGAAAAACAATCCTGGACCGAAGGGGCCACAACGAAACGAGGAGATGAAAGGAAAGCGAGCACTCTGTCCAAAGACCAGGACGGCTCAGGCGACGCATGAGCAGGCCGGAGGTGAAACAATGCACGAGACAGCTTGCGAAACGGCGCAAACGTAACATCGATACCGAAAGCAAGCTGAAGCGGCTCCGCCAGCGCCGCACGATACGAAGCGACAGTGTTAGGCATAAGATGACGGTCCTGAAACAACCACGAGAGGAAGGACAAGACCACCCGAACAGACAAGGAGCTAACACGACGAAGACGCAAAAAGAAACGGAAGGACCGCCAGGAAACTTCATACTGCCGCCGAGAAGAAGCCCTCAGGTAGGACACCAACAAGGAGGCCACCTGATCACCATAGAGATGATGATAGACTCGAGTCAAAAAAACCATACGCGAAGACTCGAAGAGAAGATCGAACCTGCTACGTGACGTACCGGCCCGATCTGCTGAAAGAGGCGGAGCCGCGGGAAAACCCTCGGGTTCGGACACCGAGCAACCAGTGCCTGAAACCATGGCTGGGCCGGCCACCAAGGGGCCAGAAGGACAACACTCCCCCGGTAAGTCTCTAAGCGAGTCAGGACCTGGAGCAACAGCCGAACCGGGGGAAAGAGGTACAGGAACCCCCACCTCGACCAGTCTAGCCGAAAGGCATCGACCCCGACGGCCTCGCAATCGGGGAAGGGTGCCGCATAAACGGGAAGACGCCGCGACCACGCCGACGCGAAGAGGTCCACTTCGGGGCGCCCGAACGTCTGGCAAAGCCAACGAAAGGACTCGTCGTCGACCGTCCACTCCGTGGAGAGGGGAACGAAGCGAGACAGGGCGTCGGCCAAGACGTTGGACACGCCCCGTACGTGAACCGCCAGGAGAGCCAAACCCCGAGAACTCAGCAGACGAGTCACCCGAAGCGACCAACCCCAAAGAGACAAGGACCGCATCGAACCCCCGCGGTTCAGGCAATGAACCACTGGAGAGCAGTCCGAATGGAGCCGAATCGTCGATCCGCGGGCCACCCGAATCCTCCCCAAAGCAAACCACACCGCCGCGAACTCCCGCACCGTGCTGCGAGCTCAACGGAAGGACGGATCCCAACGCTCCTGGCCGGCCTGGTGAGCACTGGTCACAAAACCCCAGCCGAGAGACGACGCATCCGTGTACACATCGAGTTAGGGCTCGGGAAGGCGCCAAGGCACTGAACCCCGAAAAACCTGAAGAGGAAGCAGGTGACGCAGCAACCGACGCAAGGCCCCCGGGGGTCGAACTCTGCGATCGCGAGAGAGGCGGAAGGGGGAACCCCGAAGGAACCAGAACAGCCGTCGAAGCCAAACCCGACCCGGCGGGTAGACCACCATCGTGAAGTTCAGGCTCCCGCACAGCCCCTCGAGCAACCGCCGGGTGACCCGAGGGCCCTCCAGAAACAGACGAAGGCGAGACCGCAGCCGCAGGAGAGACTCCGGAGGGAGAGACAAGGAGGTGGTTCGAGAGTCCCACACGAGACCCAGCCAAGTCCGAACCTGAGAGGGAACCAGATGGGACTTCCTCCAGTTCACCAAGAACCCGAACCCGGCGAGCTGGGAAAGAACCAAATCCCTGGCTAGCAAGCAAGCTGACTGGCTGGGAGCCCAAACCAGCCAGTCGTCGAGGTAGGCCAACACCCGAACACCTAGGAGACGCAAACGAGCCACCACAACCCGTGTAAGGCGCGTGAACACGCGAGGTGCCAGGTTCAACCCGAACGGGAGACAACGAAAGCGGTAACTCAGACGCCCCACAACAAAACCGAGCCAGTCCCTGAACCGCAGATGAATCGGGACATGCCAATAAGCGTCCCGGAGGTCCAGGGACACCATCCAAGCTCCCGGCTCCAAGAGGAGCCGAACCTGAGACAGCGTAGTCATCCGAAAGGAGGGGCAATGAACCCAGGGGTTCAGACGGGACAAGTCCAGAATGAACCGCAGGTCTGCGCAGTCCCGTTTCGGAACCGGAAACAGACGGGAAACCCATCTGAGGGACGACATCGTTTCGACGACGCCCAAGCGTACCCACTCCAAGACGGCTCGACAGAGCGCAGGGGAAGAAACCTGCCCAGCCAGCCCCGACCCCCCAAAGGGGGGAGGGGCCACCCAACGCCACCGCAGGCCGCGAGACACGACCCGAAAGGCCCACGAATCGTGGGACCAGGCGTGGGCGAACAGTGCAAGCCGCCCCCCCATCGCCCCGTCAAGGGGGCAAACCGCGAAAGGGCCGGCGACCCTTACGAGACCCAGAACCCCGCACAGCGCGAACACCGCGCCGACCAGACGAGGGAGGGTCCGCAGGAGGAGCCAACCCCAAACCTGACACCAGAGGCCTACCACGACGAGAGGAACCCCGAGCCCTGGCACGACCTTTCCGGGAAGACCCACCCCAGGACCCCCGGAAAACCAACAAGTCCGACATCGGACGACAAGCCGCCGACGCAGCCTGAATAAACTGCGCCACGGCCGACTCCCCAAACAGGAGAGGACAAAAAGGTGAAGAACGCCTAAGAGCCAGAGCCCAAGCAGATTCCACGGAGGAACCCAGCACCGCCTGCCGACACGCGAGACGGGAAGCATAGAACAGGGAAACCGCATCCCGCAAAATCGGCGTGAACAGCTTCAACAAGGCAGCCGACGAACGCGCAGCCGAGGACAAGGTGCCAGACCCCGGGACGGACCCAAGCGTCCCCACATCCTCCACGAGCCAATCCGAAGACAGCTCCAGGAGGGAAAAGAACCGCAAGGCCGAACACAAAAGGCCCCGGGCGCGCAAGTCCTCCGCAACGAGCGCCACCGAAAGGGAGGGAACCTGCACATGGAGCTGAATAACGCCCACATCGCGGGGAAGGGCAGGGGCAAACAAGCACTCATTCAGGTACTCAAGTTCACCCCCAGGAAAACCTGAAGCACCGTGGAAGCTTCCCGCCACTCCAGCGTGCGGGAACGACAGAAGGAATGCCAGGAATCCAGACCAAACAAGGGGCAGTCTGCTAGCCAGGACGACTCCGGAACCTCGTAACGGAGCCAGAAAGGGAACGAAGTCCCAAACCTGAACGTGGATGGACGGATCCATTTCCGAGGCATAATCCGGGTCACGCAGGAGGTAAGCTGCAAAGGCCGCTCGCACCACACCAGGTTGGATGCGATAAGCCGAAAACCTCCGGAAGGACGGAACCGACATACCCGGGGGAACACGGAACCGAACCCGGGGAGGGGCTGACACCAAATCCAACTCGTACGCAGAGGGGGGAAAAGAAAACCCCACTCCTTGTAACAATAAGCCCCGCTCAGTGGGAAGAAAAACCCAGGCGGGGTCCAGCGGGGCCCAAGGCCCCCAAGTCAGCCCCTCCCCAGCCTCGAGGTCCGTCACGACAGGACCCGAGGCCGAGTCCTCTCCCCAAGCCCCGACCCCACAAGACAAGGACGGAGCAGCCGGAAAAGCTGGAGGAAGGGGGGCCCACTGGTCAGACCCTGAAGCTTCGGCCGGGAGACAGGACTCGAATGCCTCTGCCGCCCCCCCGGAAGGGGCAACCCCCGAAGCTGCCCGAGTCTCGAGATCAAGTAACCCCTGCTCCGACCCCGAAACCCTCAGACGCTTCGGGGCCGGAAGCAGGGGCGGGGGACCAGAACGAACAGAAGGGGAAGGACGAGGAGGTGCGGACTGAACCAGGATCGAAGCGACCCCCACCCCCAAGTCCGGGTCTCGAAAAGCAAAGCGGGGCAGCCCCGGGGCATCCGGGGAAGCAACCAACCGAGCGCGTTGCAACAGACGATACCTAGACTGCAACACAGGTGCCGCCTGTACCCGAATAGAATCATCAGAGGATTGGGTAAATTGAGTCACAAGCAAGCAGCAACACTCACAGGACTCAGGGTCGAAAGTATCACCGACCCAACAGGCAGCGTGGCAGAGGCAAAAACAATGAGGGTCACCCTGAGACAAGGGGACCGAGCAACCCTCAAACTCGCACACAGCGAGTGGAGACTCCGGGGTCACATACATCGGACCCACGCGCCCCCTAGGGGATTCCCAGGGTCCTGAGCATTTACTTTAAGAGGACTCGCGCTCAGGTAGTCCCAGGCAGGGTGCTGCAAACCGGCGCCCAAAACTACCAAGCAAACTTCTAAAGCTGAACCCCAGGGACGTGTACACTCACGGGGACCTAGCAGGGGGCGCCACCAAGGAGAACAGTGGAAGGGCAAAAACTGAATAAAATGACAGAACCCCCCACCAGGCAAAAACAAAAAGAAAAACAAAACCCCGCAAGAGGACAGCGAACCCCAAGGAACAGAGCCGGCCGCGATGTCGGGAAATACAAGCTGCGCAGCACCCTGCGCCCCTACCAGTGCAAACTGCCTCTTACCTGCCGGTAACAAGGGAGAACAGAACACCCAAGAGCCCAACAGGCGGCCGAAAAACCGAAAGGTAAAACGGACCAGCAGAGGCAGACCCCGAGGAGCCTGTGGAAGGTGGCCCCAAGCCCCAAGGGCAGTACTTACAGGGCACCTAGGGAAGGCAGCCCTAGGCGCATGCAGCCCGAGTACTGAAGATAACTCCTGGCTCTCGCACCCACAAAACTAACACCACACGCAAAGCACAGTGCAGTAGCGGCACCGGAGCCAGAGCACACGACCATCGCCTATAGCATCAGCCTCAAGAACTGAGGTGTGGGTAGCCGGCGCGGGGGGTCTGGGGCTCCCCTTTTCCCCTCCCGGGGAGGGGGGAGCTGCGCAGACAGCGGCGCGGCAGTGTATGACGTCATACTAGTTTGCTTGTTTTCGGTTGGGGAGTTCTATCCACTAGTTCGGTTTTTGGTAGCAATTTTAACCAGAATAGGGGTTTGTTTTGGGGCGCTTACCTTTCTGGGTACCTGTTCCGGTCGATGGCAGACATAGAATGCTTCCAACTACACGGGGGCTTCTATAGGCCATTGCTCCCCTTGCCTCTCTGAGGGGGCCCGGTTCTGGAGGTGGTCCCCGGTAGGCCAAAGAACTACATACACATGACTGATGCCAAAGTCTGACATTAGCATATCAGCCAGGGATAGCTCCGGGGAGCCGACAGGGCTCCCCCCAGAAAAAATACTTATTTTGGAACTGATTTATTAATTTTATTATTTCGAAGCCGTCGGTCACTGAACTGTGGTGACGAAATCGAACAAAACACTGCCTGGTGTTGTGTTCGATTTCCAGTAACATATATTTCTCTCAAATATTCAATTTACATGAAATTATATATTTTGAACATTATTACGATAATAAGAGCTATAAAAAATACTTACTTTGGAGCTGATTTATTAATGTTATTATTTCGAAGCCGTAGATCGCTGAACTGTGGCGACGAAATCGAACACGACAAGCATGGTATTGTATGGACAGGGATTAGACCTGTCCACTCGTGCTGGAGTTGTGCTGCAATAACGTGAATAATTTCTCAAATAGCAGATATCTATCTTATTACAGTATATTTTTGGTTTTATTAAGTTTAGTTTAATTAGGATAATAAAGAGTTATTAAAACACCAGTTTTAGAAATGATTTATTAATGTGAAACGTTCAAAGCCATGGGTCACTGAACTATGACAACACAGACGAAAGTGAGTGAAACCTCACTGTAAAGTGAGGTTTACTGTACAGTATTCCCTTATCTGTCCACCCTCACACGTCTTGTTTCATCACAGAAAACGTATATAAGAAGATTTCAACATATTAGCTAGCTATTGACGCTTCAGCCTTTAAATTAATTTACAAAAAGATACGTGTGCCACAAAACGGTGAACGAAAATCATTGAAACTCAGTCGTTCACTTGTGTGGACGACTCTGGCTGGTGTTTGGTTAACATGCGTCACTTCTTGTGGACCATTCTGGCTGGTGTTTGGTTCATATGATTAACTTGTTGTGTGGTCCACTTGTGTGATCCAACTTGTCTTATGAAGGAATTATTAATTGTAATTTGTGACAGAATGAAACAGTTTTCCACCACTCTGTGAGCTCTGTCCCAACATCGTAAGCTTGTGGACCCCTTGTGGTCCACTTGTGTGGTCCATTTGTGTGGTCTATTTGTGTGGTCCATTTGTGTGGTCCATTTGTGTGATCCAACTTGTCATATGAAGGAATTATTAATTGTAATCTGTGATGGTATGGTAAAGTTTTCTACCATTGTGAACTCTGTCCCAACATCGTAAGCTTGTGGACCACTTGTGGATCACATGTGCGGTTCACTTGTGTGGTCCACTTGTGTGATCGATCTTGTCATATGAAGGAATTAATAATTGTAATCTGTGATAGAATGTGAAAGTTTTCCACCAGTCTGTGAACTCTGTCTCGACGTTGTAAGCAAATCCGAACATCCCCCGCTTCGGCGAACCATTGTTCGTCGAACCGGGTGAGTAAATCTGGCCTGAAAAGTGTGCGAACTAGCCAAAGATTCGTTGAATCGGGGTACGTTGAATCGAGGTTTTACTGTACTATAAAAGGTATTTTTTTCCCACGGACCTAAAACGTACTGCCCCTGGCCATGTGACCGCATTGTTTACTGTTAACTCGCGCGGCTGAAAGCAATGTCTCAGAATATTAGCCAGAGAAAATCAAATTCAGACAAAAATAGATAAATTCATGATTTCAACGGTTTGTGAAAGCACCCACTGGGAATTCAAAAAGTCATGCAGCATCCGCTGGCAACGAATGCTCTGCAAGCTATGCTGCACCCACCGATGCTGAATTCCCATCAACAAATTGTGCAGCCTCCACCGGCCACAAATGCTCTGCAAGGTATGCTGCACCCGCCGATGCTGAATTCCCATCAACAAGTCGTGCAGCCTCTGCCGGCAACGAATGCTCTGCAAGCTATGCTGCACCCGCCGATGCTGAATTCCCATCGATAAGTTGTGCAGTCTCCGCCGGCAACGAATGCTCTGCAAGATATGCTGCACCTGCCGATGCTGAATTCCCATCGACAAGTCATGGAGCATCAGCCAGCAACGAATGGGTCACTGAACTTGCTTCATTGGCATTATGAATTTGCTCAGGAGATAGAGAATCATCTTGCACGATTATTAATTTGCTCAGGATTCATTATTAATTTGCTCGGCATTATTAATATGCTCAGGCGCAGGATTCTAATATACAAACCGCCAGATGCAACGGCCGAGGAATTCACAGAACAGATAAACAAAATAGAGAATAGCTTTGATAATTTGAAGAACCCGATACCTGATATTATCTTCCTAGGTGACTTCAACTTGCCCAGTCTCAGGTGGAGAATGGCAAACAATAATATTATACCAGGAAATCTATCGGGACCTAACCAACCACAGATTAGAGAACTACTTAGATTCTATGACAAATTTTCACTCAACCAGCAGATATCGGAGCCAATGAGAAATGAAAATATTTTAGATCTGGTCTTTACGAACAATGAAGACATTATCAGAGACATTCCGATATCAGATACCACATACTCAGATCACAAGCTCATTGAAGTGCGAACGACCATCAATACTCAGAATAGACCTAAAACGTTGATAAAGCGAGAGGGGCTATTCAGCAAATTCAATTTTAATAATAAAAGGATAGACTGGGAGACAATAAACAGGGAACTTACAAACATTCCATGGGAAACTGTTCTAAGTAATACAAGTCCTACAGAAGGAATAGAAAAACTGACTTCGGAAGCGTATCAAGTCTGTCTGAAACATGTTCCTTTGAGGAAAGCCAGAAAGAGATCCAACGTAGAAAGAGAACGCAGACGACACTATAAACGAAGGAAAAATATAACGGAAATGCTTATGCAGACACGAATTTCCCGTCAAAGAAGGAATAATTTAAATAGGGAGATTGAAAAAATCGAGCGGAAATTGAAACACTCAAATCAAACTGAAGAAAGGCAGTTAGAACAAAAAGCAATTCAGGAAATAAAGAAAAATCCAAAATACTTCTTTACATATGAGAAATCAAAAGCAAAAACCACTGCCAGTATTGGACCTATTCGTACAAGTGAAGGTTCATACACGGAGGATGACAAAGAAATTAGTGAAATCCTAAAAAAGCAGTATGAGGACATGTTTAGCACTCCAATAAACAACATGAAAGTGGAAGATCCAGACAATTTCTTCGTGCGGGATATTCAAACCTCTGTAAATATAACTGATATCAACACGAGCGCATTAGACTTTGAAAGAGAAATTGAAAACATGCCCATGCACTCGGCCCCAGGTCCAGATTGGAATTCATGGAATTCAATATTTATAAAGAAATGCAAAGTGCCGGTAGCACAGGCACTCAGTATAGTGTGGAGGAAGAGCTTGGACACGGGGGAGATACCAGATGCACTTAAAGTAGCAGACATAGCCCCTCTACACAAGGGAGGGAGCAAAGCATTGGCAAAGAATTATAGATCCGTTGCACTAACATCGCACATAATAAAAGTATTTGACAGAGTGATTAAGAGTCAGGTCACCAATTTCATGGAGAGCAATGACCTTCACAACCCAGGCCAACATGGATTTCGAGCGGGAAGATCGTGCCTCTCACAGCTACTTGAGCACTACGACAAAGTCACTGAGGCATTAGAAGAAAAACAGAATGCTGATGGGATATACACGGACTTTGCAAAGGCTTTCAATAAATGTGACCATGACGTGATAGCACATAAAATGAAGTCAATGGGAATAACCGGTAAAGTAGGACGTTGGATACTCAGTTTTCTGTCAAACAGGACTCAGCGAGTAACGGTCAACCAATTATAAAATCTAGTCCAAGCGCAGTTAAAAGCTCTGCACCTCAGGGTACAGTTCTTGCACCACTGCTTTTCCTTATTCTCATATCAGATATAGACAAAAATACAAGTCACAGCTTCGTATCATCCTTTACAGATGACACAAAATTCAGTATGAAAATTACCTCGGCTGAAGACATTGAAAAACTTCAAGCTGATATTAATAAAGTTTTTGACTGGGCATCAGAAAATAACATGATGTTTAACAGTGATAAATTCCAGGTACTCAGGTACGGTAAAAATGAGGACCTTAAACATAACTCTTTCAGTGCCTGAGCCTAACCTAACTTAATCTAACTTTGTCTAAGGAGCTGTCTCTGCCTTACCATTTACCTAATGTTCTCTTATTCATATAATTTCCTAAATAATCCATCAAGTCTCCATGCACTTATGCAAGCATCTACCTCAGTTTCATTGTAAAATTTTACTTTGAAATTCCATTTATATTTTAAATTTATTTGTATTGATCTATGTCATTTATTGAAATCAATTATTGATCTCATTTTTGTTCTTTTAATTAAGTTCATACTAATTATAAGTTAAAACTAAGCTTAATAAAATTTATTATCTTTAAGATTATTTTACTTTTCAATTATCATTTGTCAAATTTTTTTATATATTCATCTTGACAGTCTCTACTGATTTTTTGTTCTCTCCACCAAACTTGTGTATCCTCCATGGCTATCTAGTGACCTTAATTCTACCTCTAATTGTTTCAATTCTTTGTTTACTTGCATTTATTGTTGTGTCTTGCCATAATTATTCTCTAATTTAGCAGACTCAATACTTCGTAAGCTCTTATTGTATTGTTATATTATTATATTGTTGTGTTTTGCTATAATTACTTTCTATTTTACAGCAGATTTGTCTTTCATCTGTTCATGTAATTGCTTATCTTATTGTATTGTGACATTCTTTTCTATATTGATATATATTATCTGTCTATTGTTACTTACAGTGTACCTGAGAGTACCTGTAAGCAATCTACCTCATTTTTCATTTTTGCTCAATTTTTTTTTATATTGCTTAGTCTTGTTTATATTTTTGTTTTGTATATCTATATCTTGTGTTTTGTATAGTCCATGTTTATATGTTTTTTTCTTTAATCTCATTTATTACCTAGGTTTCCTAGCCTAGCCATACTCCCTTACTCCATTGTACCCCTGTAAGCCCCTTTTGTGTTTGGTACAGTATTGTGTACATTTTTTTCTTTTTGTTTTTCTTGTTTTTCCTGCAATCAGCTTTTTTTATGCAGTCAAGTATAGACCCAGAACTTAACCTCTTATCCACTATCTATGACAATAATCACTTTAATGATCTAAATTGCAGATATTTTGCAGCACATGATGTAAACAATGTATTAACTCATAATCACAATATCTCTGTAATCAATTTGAACGTTAGATCCCTAGGTAAACACTTCGATGATGTTAGTGCCTTGATTGAAGCTATTGACAACAAATTCTCTTTTATTATACTTACTGAAACATGGTTGAAAGAGGATACTACTCAACTCTTTAACATGCCTAACTACTCAGCAATCCACAACTGTCGTCAACTTCAGAGAGGTGGTGGCACTGCTCTTTACTACCACCACGAACTAACATGCTTAAAAGAAATTAGAACTAGAGACTGCTATGGGGAGTATATCTTCGCCAGCTTCAGAGTCAAGGGTGCCGAGTCTATCCTGTCTGTGGGTGCAGTTTATAGAATTCCTAACACTGATGTGTCCGAATTCAACTCAAACCTTAGAAATCTAATACTTGATAACAGACTGAACAAAAACCACCTAATTATCGCAGGGGACTTTAATATTGACCTCTGCGAGCCAGAACACCCTACTGCTGTTAGCTTCCTCAACTGTATGAATTCCTGCTTCCTCATACCCTTAATCACTAGACCTACTAGAATCACTGATAGCACTGCCACGACTCTAGATCACATCTGGACAAACATAACCTCTCCGCTTACTTCAGGTATAATCACCGATAGCACTACAGACCATTACCCCACATTGCTCTTAACTAACATTAGCAAACCACCTCTTGAGTCAAGAGAGATACGTTTTAGACTACACAATGAAACTGCTATAGACAATTTTATAACTGCTACTGATAATGTCAACTGGGAGTCCGAGTTAGGTAACAGAGGACATCAACCTAGCAGTTCAATCTTTTCTTCAAAAAACTCTTAGCCTTTATAATACCCACTGTCCTATGCTTACAAAACAAGTCACAACCAAAAGGCTTAACAATCCCTGGCTTACAAAGGGAATACTTAAATCTATTAATAAAAAACATGACCTTGAGAAGAAGTATAGGTTAGGAATTGTCTCCAAAGAATTCTCAAAGAATTACTCATTATTGCTATCTAAGATAATTAGACGAGCCAAAACTAAATACTACGAAGATAAATTTACCCAAATAAAGAGCAACATTAAACAAACATGGAGAACAATTTCACAAATATTGGGATCAAAGAAGTCTTTAAATAACAAACCGACTCTCCTGTCTAATAACGATGGTCAGCTTTCAGCCTCTGATTCTGCTATTGAGTTCAATAGGTTCTTCTCTTCCATTGGTTCATCCCTTGCTAATGATATTCCATCTTCCAGTACTGACATTAAGGACCATCTTACAGGGAACTATCCCCAGTCTCTGTACCTAAAGCCTATTAATTCCATTGACGTCAATGAGATAATCCTTTCCCTTAAAACCAAGTCTGGTGCCCTTGAGGAGATACCAACTTTAATCTACAAAAAAGCCTCCAGATCTTTAGCCCCTGCTATTGCTTTGCTCTTCAACAAGTCACTTGAACTCCAAACCTTTCCAGATATTCTAAAAAAAGCGAGAGTAACGCCTGTCCACAAATGTGGTGATCTCACAGATGTTAACAACTACAGACCTATATCAATCCTGCCAAACTTGTCAAAAAATTTTGAAAAACTAATCTATAAGCAGCTTTACTCATATCTAGCCAAACTCAATATACTTAGCCCTTGCCAATATGGCTTCAGGCCCAAAAAAAGCACTAACGATGCACTTATTAGTATGCTTAACTCGATTCATACAGCTCTTGATAAAAATGAGTTCCCTGTTGGGTTATTTGTGGACCTGCGTAAAGCTTTCAATACTGTCAACCACCAAAACCTTCTTCTTAAATTACATCATTATGGTGTCAGAGGACACTCCCTACAATACCTCAAATCCTACCTTACTGACAGGCTCCAATGTGTTTCTGTGAATAATACAATTTCTCCCACCCTACCCATCAACATTGGTGTTCCTCAGGGCAGCATCCTTGGCCCTCTCCTCTTTCTCATCTACATTAATGACCTTCCAAA
Source organism: Procambarus clarkii (assembly GCF_040958095.1). Taxonomy (NCBI): domain Eukaryota; kingdom Metazoa; phylum Arthropoda; class Malacostraca; order Decapoda; family Cambaridae; genus Procambarus; species Procambarus clarkii. Next base: position 15,924,235 of record NC_091222.1, read on the forward strand.
TGCCTCCCAACACCTCAAACCAATTCTATTTGCTGACGACACAACCTTCATTTACTCCAGTCCTGATCCCCTTGCTCTAAATGCCACAGTAAATACTGAGCTAAATAAAGTCCATCTGTGGCTAACTGCCAACAAACTCACCCTTAACATTGACAAAACTTTCTATATTCTGTTTGGCAATAAATCCTCTAATCAAATAAATCTCAAAATAAACAATACCCAAATTTGTAACAAATTAGATGGCAAATTCCTTGGCATTCTCATTGACCACAAGCTGAATTTCCAGGGACACATTCTAAACATATCAAAAAAAGTTTCAAAAACTGTGGGCATTCTTTCTAAGATCAGATATTATGTACCACGCCCTGCCCTGGTGACTCTCTATTACTCCCTTATCTATCCATATCTCAACTATGGTATTTGTGCTTGGGGCTCTACTACCCAAAATCACTTACGTCCTCTAATTACTCAACACAAAGCTGCTATTAGGACAATATCCAATTCTGGCCCCAGACATCACTCGGTACCCCTACTCAAATCTCTGAATATGTTAGACATTAAGTCACTGCACATTCTCTCATGTGTATTATACATATATAAAACGCTAAACTGTAATGCCAATCCTGATCTCAAAAGCTTCATAGAAGGTTGTAACAGAACCCATGAGCACCACACCAGAAATAAATACAGTTTTGATATTCCTAGAGTGAGACTTAATCAAACCAGAAATGCTCTACAAATCAAGGGGCCCAGAATGTGGAATGACCTTCCCAACCATGTTAAAGACAGTACCTCTCTCAACCAGTTTAAGTCCAAGGCCACGTCAAGGGGCAGGCCTCCCTAGCCCCGGGATCACCGTGCACAGGGTGCATAAGGGTAACTATAGTCACGCTTAGGTGAACCGCAGCCAAGTCAGCTGGTAGCCAACTATCTAAGCAGTTTCGTCATCTGGAGTACCACTTCTCCTAATGGCGTCTCACAAGAGGGTGGATGACCTGGCAGAGCCCGCGAGTAGATAAGGCGGCGACCGGAGGGACCCCATGCGCATACATGATAACCCTCCCGCTCCGGGGCCTAGTTAGGAGCATCCACTGTGTCTAGTTTTCCATGTATGCCGACGTCAAACCATCATCCCTGCCGATTGGGCAGCCTGCTGCTTTGGCCTTCAGCGTTTGTTTGTTCTTTTTTTAAATGTTATACTGTGCACCCCTACCTATGTGTGCTGTGTCCCATATAGAAAAAACCAACTACAAAAGAATTTTCCATTAATGTTTTTGTTTATTTTCAGGTTATTATTATGTATTATTAGTATCATCTTAACTCTTGTGGGTGTGATGAGATCTGCCATATATGTTTATTTTAGTTTGTGTGTGTTAGGGTATTAGGTATGCTTAGGGGTCCGTCTCGCCATGCCCTGTGGCTGGGGGGATCGGGCTCCGAAGCTACATAAAAACCCTATACCCCCCCGAAGTGGCAAGGGGAGTTAGGGGACAAAAAAAAAAAAAAAAAAAAAAAAAAAAAAAAAAAAAAAAAACGAAGCTATACCTAATAAATTCCCTGTAACCTACCTTACCCCTCTATTGTCAACCCATGTATGTTTTTTGTTTTTTTTTTGTTTTTTAAATCAACGCTGTTTGAATGTAATTTTCTGTAATAATTTGTAATTGTATTTGTGCTGCTTTTTCAACAATGTTCCCCCCTCTTTTACCTCTATTTTTATTTGTACTCAACGCATTTTTTTCTTTTTACCCATTAGTTTTAAGCTTTAGTCATTAGTGTTTTTTCCTGCCCGAAACGCTTTGCGTAATAGTGGCTTTAGGCATTGTATGTACTAGCTCTATCTATAAAGCCAACAAACTTTGTAAAATCTCTTTATGTATGTACCTTTACCTAAATAAAAATTATTATTATTATTATTATTATTATAATACAGGGTACAAAACACAATCAAATGTGCCCATAGTAGGAAAACAGCATTTACAGTGGCACCTCGGAATACGAGTAATTACCTAAGTGTAGTTACAGGATGAGAGCTACGCTCGTGGTGTCCCGACTTCCCAGCACTCTTTGTCATATAACGCTTTGAAACTACTGACGGTCTTGGCCTCCACCACCTTCTCACTTAACTTGTTCCAACCGTCTACCACTCTATTTGTGAAGGTGAATTTTCTTATATTTCTTCGGCATCTGTGTTTAGCTAGTTTAAATCTATGACCTCTTGTTCTTGAAGTGCCAGGTCTCAGGAAATCTTCCCTGTCAATTTTATCAATTCCTGTTACTATTTTGTATGTAGTGATCATATCACCTCTTTTTCTTCTGTCTTCTAGTTTTGGCATGTTTAATGCTTCCAACCTCTCCTCGTAGCTCTTGCCCTTCAGTTCTGGGAGCCACTTCGTAGCATGTCTTTGCACCTTTTCCAGTTTGTTGATGTGCTTCTTAAGATATGGGCACCACACAACAACTGCATATTCTAGCTTTGGCCTAACAAAAGTCATGAACAATTTCTTTAGTATATCGCCATCCATGTATTTAAATGCAATTCTGAAGTTAGAAAGCATCGCATAGGCTCCTTGCACAATATTCTTTATGTGGTCCTCATGTGATAGTTTTCTATCTAGAACCACCCCTAGATCTCTTTCTTTATCAGAATTCTTTAAAGATTTCTCACATAATATATAGGTTGTATGGGGTCTATGTTCTCCTATTCCACATTCCATAACATGACATTTATTAACATTAAATTCCATTTGCCAGGTGGTGCTCCATATACTTATTTTGTCCAGGTCTTCTTGAAGGGCATGACAATCATCTAAATTTCTTATCCTTCCTATTATCTTAGCATCATCAGCAAACATGTTCATATAATTCTGTATACCAACTGGTAGATCATTTATGTACACAATAAACATCACTGGTGCAAGAACTGAACCCTGTGGTACTCCACTTGTGACATTTCTCCATTCCAATACATTGCCTCTGATTACTGCCCTCATTTTTCTATCAGTCAGAAAATTTTTCATCCATGATAGAAGCTTACCTGTTACCCCTCCAATATTTTCCAGTTTCCAGAACAACCTCTTATGTGGAACTCTGTCGAAAGCCTTTTTTAGGTCCAGATAGATGCAGTCAACCCAACCATCTCTTTCCTGTAATATCTCTGTGGCTCGATCATAGAAACTGAGTAAATTCGATACACAGGATCTTCCAGATCGAAAACCATACTGTCTGTCTGATATTATATCATTTCTCTCCAGGTGTTCTACCCATTTAGTTTTGATTAGCTTTTCCAATACTTTCACTATTACACTTGTCAATGATACAGGTCTATAATTGAGGGGGTCTTCCCTGCTGCCACTTTTGTAGATTGGAACTGTTAGCCTGTTTCCACACGTCTGCTACGATTCCTGTACACAGGGATGCCTGAAAGATCAGGTGAAGTGGAATGCTGAGCTCAGATGCACATTCTCTCAGAACCCATGGTGAAACGCCATCTGGGCCAGCTGCTTTGTTCTTCCCGAGCTCCTTTAGCATATTTTCCACTTCATCTCTAGACACCTCTATCCGCTCTATGTTGTTCTCTGGAATTCTTATTGTGTCTGGTTCTCTGAAGATTTCATTTTGTACAAACACACTTTGGAACTTTTCATTTAATGTTTCACACATTTCCTTTTCATTTTCCATGAATCTGTTTCCCATTTTCAACCTCTGGATATTATCCTTTACCTGCAATTTGTTGTTTATGAATTTGTAGAATAGGCCCGGTTCTGTTTTACATTTATCTGCTATCCCTTTTTCAAAATTTCTTTCTGCCTCTCTCCTTACTGCTGTATAGTTGTTTCTCGCATCTTTGTATCGCTGGTATGTTTAGGGGTTTGGCCTCTTCCTATACTGATTCCATTTTTGTGTCTTTTGGTCTCTTGCCCTCTCACAATTTCTGTCGAACCAATCCTGTTTTCTGGCCCTGCATCTCTGTTTTGGTATGAATGTTTGTGTGCCTTCCTCGTATAGTTTTAAAAATTTGGCATACATTTCATTTACTTCCCTGCCTAGCAACAATTCTGTCCAATTACACTCATTAAAAAAATTTCGAAGTTCCCCATAGTTGCCTCTCCTTAAATCGAGTTTATCAACTGTTTCAATGTCCCCATTTTCTTCTAGATGATATCTTAAAGCATATTTAATGTCTAACAGGACGTGATCACTCTTTCCCAAGGGAGGAAGGTACTGGATGTCAAAAATCTCTTCTTCTTTCCTGGTGAATACTAGATCCAGTACTGACGGTACATCTCCTTCCCTCATTCTTGTGGCTTGCTTTATGTGTTGATACAAGAATGTCTCCAGAATGAGGTTCACAAATCTGCATGTCCAAAAGTCCTCCGTTCTTGCTTCATAGGCCTCCCAGTCTATTGCTCTAAAGTTGAAGTCCCCCAGTATCAACAGTCGTGATTTATCTTTATCTGCTTGTACAATAATATCTCTCATGACCATTATGAGGCCCTCTCGTTTGTCATCCAGTTCTTCCTTTGTCCATGTGTTGCTTGCTGGTGGGCTGTAGGTATTTACAATTATCAGCTTATCATCCTGATTCCAGACCTGCAATGCCATTATGTCAATATCTCGAGGGTTTTCAAATATTAACTCTTTTACCTTCAGGTGTTTTTTCACCAGTACAGCCACTCCTCCTCCCTTACTAGTTTTCCTGTCACGTCTCCAAACCGAGTAGCCTCTTGGGAATATGACTTCATTTATTATATTTCCTTCAAGTTTCGTCTCTGATAATGCAACAATATCTGGGATCCTAAGCTGGATTATATCTTGCAACTCCAAAGTTTTTGACCTCACTCCATCTATGTTGGTATATACCATTTTCAGGAACATGTTCCCTTTTCCTTTGCTCTTTACTCCCCCTTCCACTACTGATCTTGTTGCTTTGTTTTTATGTACCAATTCACAAGCTTTCCAGTCCCTGTCACTTTGTAAAAAAAAGAATTTCTGTCTTCTTCATTTCTATCCCCATTTAGACGTTTTGCCTCAATTAGGTTCATTTTCAGCTTTTCTCTGTCTTCCTTGGAGAGGTCTTGTCTTATTGACCAAAATTTGCCAACCTCATCACTCTGCAGTTTCCTGGCATTTCTTAGCACTTCCATCATGTTTTTCACTCCATTAAACGTCACCCTTAAGGGGCGGTTCTTTTCTTTCTCATATTTTCCTATTCTTCTAAAATCACTGACATTTTCCTTTGAGCCTTCTCCTAAACCTACTATTTTCTCTATGATTTTCATCTCTTCTGCCGCTCGGTCCACCCTAGATGAAATTTCCTTCTCTAAACATCCAAAAATGATTATGGACTTAGTTCTATCTGCAGTGTTTTGTACCAGTTTACTGTTGGTAACCAGTTCTTTCCTAATTGCTTGCCTAATTTCTGCTTCTTGTTGGTCATTTCTGGTTTTGACTTCCGAACACACTTCTTTGATAGTCTCTTTCTCTTTTACAACTTCAGCATATGTCGCTTTTATTTCTTCTTTATACTTTTCTAGTTCTTTATTCACCTCCTCTATATGAGTTGTCAGTGAAGTTTCCAGTTGGAGATCCTTGATACCTGGTTACCTGGTTGATGGGGTTCTGGGAGTTCTTCTACTCCCCAAGCCCGGCCCGAGGCCAGGCTCGACTTGTGACAGTTTGGTCCACCAGGCTGTTGCTTGGAGCGGCCCGCAGGCCCACATACCCACCACAGCCCGGTTGGTCCGGCACTCCTTGGAGAAATAAATCTAGTTTCCTCTTGAAAATGTCCACGGTTGTTCCGGCAATATTTCTTATGCTTGCTGGGAGGACGGTTGAACAACCGCGGACCTCTGATGTTTATACAGTGTTCTCTGATTGTGCCTATGGCACCTCTGCTCTTCATTGGTTCTATTCTACATCCTTACCTAACTCTATGTTAGCCCTTAGGCTTGCTTGGAGTTGTTCACCATATGAGTCTATTTTCTTGTTTATTTCTTCAAAGTCACCACACTTCACTTTCCATGCCTCATTTTCTTTCACTAGTTCCTTGATTTGCTCCTCCTGATTTGTTACCTTGTCTGTTAATGCAGTAATAATCTTACCTTGTTGAAGCATACTCCCTTTTAGAGTGCAAAGCTCACTCCAAAGAGCTCCATTGTCCTCTTCCAATTTAAGCACTAAGTTTGTCCCTGTATGCGAGTTTTTCGGAATACGAGCAGGATTTCCTCGGAAAATTTGTCTCGGAAGGCGAGGGTTACCTCGGAACATGAGTTTGTTGATACGCGTTCAGGCCGACCTAGCGCGTGGTTTGTCGCCCCTCCGCCCCTCAGTTTACCATTGTCTCGCGCCCAGTGACTATCCCACATCAATTCTTCACCCGGGTTTTCAATGTTTTGTTGGATTTTTGGTCATTTGACTATACAATTTGTTATTATATATCTTACCATGGGTCCCAAGAAAGCCAGTGGTAAGGATCAAAGCCAGAAAGCCCATGTGAGGATGACAATAGAGCAGAAACAAGAGATCATTCAGAAGCATGAGAATGGTACACGTGTTGTTGAACTTTGTAGGCAGTACAACAAAGCTACATCAACAATATGCACTATACTTAAGAAGAAAAATGAGATTATGAGTGCTAAAGTGGCAAAAAGAGTAAGAACAATGATGAAACAAAGACCACAAATACTTGAAGACGTGGAAAAGTTGTTATTAATTTGGATACACGACAAGGAATTTAGGGGTGATAGTGTTTCGGAGGCCATCATTTGTGAGAAAGCCAGGGTATTGCACGAAGACCTTCTAAAGAAAACCCCTGCAACGAGTGATGCAGATACGAAAGAGTTTAAGGCAAGCAGGGGCTGGTTTGAAAAATTTAGAAAAAGAAGTGGTATCCATAGTGTTACAAGGCATGGGGAGGCAGCCAGCTCAGACAAACCAGCCGCTGGACGATTTATTGAGGAATTTAAAGAGTTTGCAGAGGCTGAGGGATACCTACCGCAACAAGTGTTTAATTGTGAAGAAACAGGACTGTTTTGGAAAAGAATGCCTAAGAGGACATACATTACCAAGGAGGAAAAATCCTTGCCCGGACACAAGCCTATGAAAGATAGGTTTACGCTTGTGCTGTGTTCAAATGCGAGTGGCGATTTGAAAATTAAACCCTTGCTAGTGTATCATTCTGAAAATCCAAGGGTTTTCAAACCATATAAAGCGCAGAAAACCCATTTGTGTGTGATGTGGAAGGCTAATAAAAAAGCATGGGTGACTAGGCTTATTTTTTCGGAGTGGGTGAATGAAGTGCTGTGCCCTGCCATAGAAAAATATCTGCAGGAGAAACATGTGCCACTCAAAGCCGTGCTTCTCCTCGACAATGCTCTTGCTCATCCTCCAGGCTTGGAAGATGATTTGTTGCCCAGATACAATAAATTCCTCAGAGTTAAATTCCTTCCTCCTAACACCACTCCTCTAATTCAGCCTATGGACCAGAAAATCATAGCAAATTTTAAGAAACTTTATGAAAGGGCACTTTTCCAGAAATGTTTTGAAGTGACTGAAGCCACAAACCTCACCCTCAAAGAGTTCTGGAAACACCATTTTAACATTTGTAGTGCTTTAAAACTCGTTGACAAAGCCTGGCAAGAAGTGACTCAAAGAACCCTGATCTCTGGCTGGAGAAAATTGTGGCCTGAATGTGTGAGAGAACTAGACTTTGAGGGGTTTGAGCCTGTAAATGATGCCCCTATTGTTGAGGAAATTGTTACTCTGGGCCGGCAAATGGGCTTGGAATTGGATGATGATGATGTGGAGGAGTTGGTGGAAGAACACAACGAAGAACTGACCACCGAAGAACTCCAAGCCCTTCAACAGGAACAGCAAGATAACGCAGCTAATGATTCTACAGTGGAGGAGGATGAGGCAGTAGCGAATGTCCCTTCTGCAGAAATTAGGAAGGTGTGTCAGATGTGAGAAGAGATTCAAACCATTATTGAAAAGACTCACCCAGAGAAAGCTGTAGTAGACCGTTGCCTTAATCTTTTCAATGACAATGTGATGCCTTACTACAGAGACAGCTTGCGAAGAAGGGAAAAGCAAGCTTCCATGGACAGATTTGTGGTGAGAAAATCGAGCAGTGAGCCACACCCAGGACCTAGTGGCACTCAGATAAAACGTGCCAGGGAGTGCACACCTGAAAGGTCCTCACTGCCTGATGTGATAATGGAAGGGGACTCCCCTACCAAACAGTAACTCCTCTCCTCCTTCCCCCTCCTCACCATCTTCCATACGCCTACAGCATTCAACAGCAAGGTAAGTAATAACTTGAACATAGTTTTGTAGGTTTATTTAGATGAATTAGGTATAAAAATTTAGTTTGATCTGGGTTTTTGGGGTAGTCAGGAACAGAATAATTCATTTCCCATTATTTCTTATGGGGAAATTAGCTTCGGAACACGAGTTTTTGGAATACGAGCCGTCTCCAGGAACGGATTAAACTCTTAAACTGAGGTACCCCTGTAAAGGATTTGGGAATAATGATGTCTGACGACCTAATGTTTAGGGAGCATAACCAAGCAAATATTGCGACAGCCAAAAAAATGATAGGATGGATTACGAGAACTTTCAAATCTAGGGAACCACCACAATGGTTGTACTCTTCAAGTCACTTGTGTTGTCCCGTCTTGAGTACTGCTCAGTACTCGCTTCCCCCTTCAGAGCAGGAGAGATTGCTGAAATAGAGGGAATACAGAGAACATATACGGCACGCATAGACGCGATAAAGCACCTAAATTATTGGGATCGTCTCAAAGCCCTCCAAATGTACTCACCAGAAAGAAGACGAGAGAGAGATACCAAATAATTTACACCTGGAAGATACTGGAGGGCCAAGTACCAAATCTACACAGTAAAATAACAACATACTGGAGTGAACGACATGGAAGAAAATGCAGAATAGAACCAGTGAAGAGCAGAGGTGCCATAGGCACAATCAGAGAACACTGTATAAACATCAGAGGTCCACGGTTGTTCAACACCCTCCCAGCAAGCGTAAGAAATATTGCCGGAACAACCGTGGACATCTTCAAGAGGAAACTAGATTTATTCCTCCAAGGAATGCCGGACCAACCGGGCTGTGGTGGGTATGTGGGCCTGCAGGCCGCTCCAAGCAACAGCCTAGTGGACCAAACTCTCACAAATCAAGCCTGGCCTCGGGCCGGGCTTGGGGAGTAGAAGAACTCCAAGAGCCCCATCAACCAGGTATCAACCAGGATAGAGAATCATCCTGCACGATCTCAAATTTGGATACATTCCTCTGCACCTCTACCCAGTGCCACCCAAAGCCTCCTAGCATTAGAAATTTGGTAAGTATCCACTTGATTTAACGGCTTATATGGAGCTGCACCCTGGTCGTTATTCCGGAACTCCGGTATTTCCTAAGTGTCGGTAATTTTTCAGGTAACATTCAAGTAAGATATATTTTGTACAGAAATCCACTTGGTCCAGCACTCTAGTGCCTTCTACCCTGTGATGTCACAGATTCACGGCACATTGTTTTGATTTGTCAAGAGGCTGGAGTGTTAATTTCATGACTTTGTTGGATATATCTGCACAATCAAGGAACATCCGTGCACCATGTTGGCTCCAAATGAACTCATTGTGTCAGTGACGGCTGACTGGTGGGTGGATGGGCAGGCAGGCAGGGATGGAAAGGCTGAAATGTAGGCAGGCAGGCAGGAAGAGGCTGGGAAGGAGGCAAGGAGGGAGATAGGCCGGGAGGCAGAGGCTGGGTGGTAGGCAAGGAGGGAGGCAGGCATGCAGAGGCTGGGTGGTAGGCAGAGAGGGAGGCAGGCAGAGAGGGAGGCAGGCAGGGAGGGAGGCGGGCAGGCAGGCAGAGGCTGGGTGATAGGCAGGGAGGGAGGCAGGCAGGCAGGCAGAGGCTGGGTGATAGGCAGGGAGGGAGGCAGGCAGGCAGGCAGAGGCTGGGTGATAGGCAGGGAGGGA
>NC_091222.1:15941733-15961733 GCF_040958095.1 Procambarus clarkii
AATACATAACACTCCACAACATTTTTTTGGATTGTCGACTTCCTATGGCATCACCTGCCACATCATCTTTAATTTAAAAAAAAAATACAAAAATAGAAATGTAAAAATATGTTTTTCATGTTCTACATTCAGCACCAACAGTACAGTGGGTAAATAAACCACATTTTCTTCATTGCTTACATAAAGCTAGAAGGCACTGGGCAACACTGGGAAACTTTGGATGGTTTTGGGTAATTCTACGGACCACACAGGAGACATTCCAGATTCATCTTCCTTTATAACCTGAATGTTTTGATAAAAGATCACAACATGTTTTCTCTTGTTGGCTTCAGGGGTCAACAACTTAAAAATATTCGTCCATATATGAAATATATTGACAAATGTTAAACAAATCTCACGTTATTTGACATTAGCGGTGTGTAAATATGTTAAGAAATGGATTTTAAACAATTTTTTTTATTAATAAATCCACGTGCGGCAGGCCTAACCGGTACTGATGAAAACGATAACACCAATTGACTAACACTGAGGGATAAAGAGATGCAAGCACCTGTCAAATACACAAAGAAGAATAGTAGTAGTAAGGAGGGTCCACATAGTGGATATGCAGCTAGTGCCTTTTAGCATTGCTGAATGCCACCTGGAGAACCAAATTTCACACATAATAATGAGTAAGCATGTTATTTTGCTGTATTTTATTATATATCATATACTGTAAATACATTGCCAAATGCCAATATTTCTTATGTCCCTTTGTATGAGAAGCTGTCAACCAATTTTGTTTTGTTTTGATATTTTTCTTTGTTTCTCAGTTGATTTTGTTGGGGCTTCTACATCTTGGAAAATGCAAACCCATCACTAAGAATGTGAAAATGGAACGAAATTGGTCAACATGTGAATCAGTCACAGGTGGCAGAACCTGTGACTTTCTCAGTTTTTCATGCGAATCATTTACAGATTTCAAACTATTCTCTTTGTCGCTCTTGATTATTTTGCTGCATGGGGACCAGATGAGGGCCTTATCACTTATAAATGTGCAATAAAGTTACTGAAATATGTGTGTTTGTTATCTCTAACCCATTATCCTTATCCATGTACAATGACACCTCGGCTTATGAATGCCCTCTCTCTACGAATTTTTCAGGTTACGAGCTCAATTCCGTCGTAAAATCCGAATCGGGTTATGAACTTTGCCTCGGGTAACATAGTTTGTTGATATGCGTATGGCCGACCTAGCACGTGGTGGCACAGCAACCACGCCTCAGTTTACCAGTGCCTCCCACCTATTGACAATCGTGCCTGTATTGTTTGTAAAGAATTTCAGTGTTTTCAACATTGAAATCACTCAACACTCAACACTGTCAACAGCAGACCTGCCTTGTGAGTAATTACCTAAGTGTAGTTATAAGATGAGAGCTACGCTCGTGGTGTCCCGTCTCCCCAGCACTCTCATATAACGCTTTGAAATTACTGATGGTTTTGGCCTCCACCACCTTCTCACCTAACATGTTCCAACCATCTACCAATCTGATTACAAAAGTGAATTTTCTTATATTTCTCCAGCAGCTTTGTTTCGTTAGTTTAGATCTATGACCTCTTGTTCTTGAAGTTCCGGGTCTCAGGAATTCTTCCCTATCAATTTTTTTTATTCCTGTTACTATTTTGAACGTAGTGATCATATCACCTCTTTTTCTTCTATCTTCTAGTTTTTGCATATTTAATGCTTCTAACCTCTCCTCTTAGCTCTTGTCCTTCAGTTCTGGGAGCCACTTAGTGGCATGTCGTTGCACCTTTTCCAGTTTGTTGATGTGTTTCTTAAGATATGGGAACCATACAACCACTGCATATTCCAGCTTTGGTCTAACAAAAGTCATGAACAATTTCTTTAGTATTTCTCCATCCATGTATTTAAAAGCAATTCTGAAGTTAGAAAGTGTAGTATTGGCTCCTCGCACAAGGTTCTTAATGTGGTCCTCAGGTGACGGTTTTCTTTCTAGAACCACCCCTAGATCCCTTTCTTTGCCAGAATTCTTTAAGGATTTCTCACATAATTTTAGGTTGTGTGGGGTCTATGTTCTCCAATTCCACATTCCATAACATGGCATTTATTCACATTAAATTCCATTTGCCAAGTGTTGCTCCACATAATTATTTTGTCCAGGTCGTCTTGAAGGACATGACAATCATCTAGGTTTCTTATCTTCCCTATTATTTTAGCATCATCAGCAAACATGGTCATATAATTCTGTATTCCAACTGGTAGATCGTTTATGTAGACAATGAACATTACCGGTGCAAGAACTGTACCCTGTGGTACTCTACTCGTGACATTCCTTCAATCCGATACCTTACCTCTGATTACAGCCCTCATTTTTCTGTCAGTTAGGAAATTTTTCATTAATGTTATAAGCTTACGTGTCACCCCTCTGTTACGTACTCCTAGCTGAATACGTATATAAATTTAAAATAAACTTTTGTTCCATTTCATCATATATGTACACACATTATATTTTTGTAAATTATCGTGTGGTGTGGCAGCATCAGTGGGGACAGGAGCCCGGTGGCTTTTCACACGTCTAATACCTGTTAGATTCGGGAAGTTAGAATTGCTGGACCTGTTCAGTTTGGGAGTTCCAGATGTCACTTTTATTTAGTTTATATAATTGTTTATTTACTGTAATTAAGCAGGTGGCATTGTACTTATATATTTTGCAAGTAACTATTATATTTAATTTGCATTCTTATGTGTTTTGAGAACAAGTGGTTGTTCAATTAGTTTTAAATATTAAAAAGGCTTTAGTTTCCATCCCTCATCCTGGATGAGGCAGAGGAGGAGAGGATTATGGGTAGCGACAGAGCAAGAGCTCAGTGGCTGATACGGGGCTGGAGAGATCACATCTTGTAGAGTTAAGTCTGTAACATTCATGTTGTGCCATATTTTATTATATTATATTATGTGGTAGACAATACTTTTTGTTTGGTTGTATAAGTTAACTTGACCATCTGTGTTTTTATATTATACTGTCTTGAATATATATATTATAAGTTATATGTATAATTCTTCAGTCCTAAGGGAGAAATACTTTTAATTCTTAGCCTGTTATCATTCATGGGGTTATACTGGTGACCCGCTTTAGAGAGCAGCAGTTGTATCCCTAGACTTAATTAAAGCTTGGCTGCTGTAGGGTCACGAGCCGTAACGAACGATAGGTAACACCCTCCAATATGTTCCAGTTTCCAGAACAACCTCTTATGAGAACTCTGTCAAAAGCCTTTTTTAGGTCCAGATAGATGCAGTTAACCCAACCATTTCTTTCCTGTAAAATCTCTGTGGCTCGATCATAAAAACTGAGTAAGTTTGTTACACAGGATCTACCAGATTGAAAACCATACTGTCTGTCTGATATTATATAGTTTTTCTCCAGGTGTTCTACCAATTTAGTTTTAATTATTTTTTCCAATATTTTGAATATTATACTTGTCAATGATACAGGTATATAATTAAGGGGGTCTTCCCTGCTGCCCCTTTTGTAGATTGGAACTATGTTAGCCTTTTTCCACACATCAGCTACAACTCCTGTAAACAGGGATGCCTGAAAAATCAGTTGAAGTGGAATGCTGAGCTCAGGTGCACATTCTCTCAGAACCCATGGTGAAACTTCATCTGGACCAACTGCTTTGTTCTTACTTAGCTCCTTGAGCATTTTTTCCACTTTGTCTCTAGACACCTCTATGTGCTCTATGTTGTTCTCTGGAATTCTTATTGTATCTGGTTCCCTGAAGATTTCATTTTGAACAAATAAACTTTAGAACTTTTTGTTTAATGTTTCACACATTTCCTTTTCATTTTCCATGAATCTATTTCCCATTTTCAACCTCTGAATATTATCCTTTACATGCAATTTGTTGTTTATAAATTTATAGAATAGACCTGGTTCAGTTTTACATTTGTTTGCAATCCCTTTTTCAAAATTTCTTTCTGCCTCTCTCCTCACTGCCGTGTAGTTGTTTCTCGCATCTTTGGGGGGTTTGGCCTCTTCCTATATTGATTCTATTTTTGTGTCTTTTGGTCTCTGGCCCCCCTCACAATTTCTATTGAACCAATCCTGTTTCCTAGTTCTGCATCTCTGTTTTCGTATAAATTTTTTAGTGCCTTTATCATATATTTCACAAAACTTGACATACATCTCATTTACTTCCTTGCCTAGCAACAAGTCTGTCCAATTATACTCACTAAAAAATTTCTAAGGTCGCCATAATGTCCTCTTCTGAAGTCAGGTTTTTCAACTACTTCAACCTCCTTATTTTCTTCCAGATTATAATGCATTGCATATTTTATTCCCAAAAAGACATGGTCACTTTTACCCAAGGGAGGAAGGTACTGAATGTCAAATACCTCTTCTACCTTCCTAGTGATATACGTGCTGTTATCATGCAGAGGGCTGCAGTGCCAGCTCCTTTACACACCAAATGCCAGCGTGCCACCTCGCATGGGCAGATTTAAGAAAAACTGCCCTCATCTTCCAATGTTCCTGCTCACAGTGTGCATAGTATGTGGTCTCCATCTCCTAGCCAACGTACATTTGTTGGTGCTAAGATACATGGTGGTTGGTGGTCCCACCACCAGAACAGGTGTACTCGTGTAGAGTGATAGTGAGGACCTTGTACCACAAATTTCATCATTTAATGCTACTGATGTTGCAGTTACTGACCTTTTTCCTTATATCAGCATTGACATGAGTGAAATGGACTATTTTTTGTCATACTTTGACCAGCCGTTCATGGAACATATTGTTCAGGAAACGAACAGGCTTGCTGCCAAGCTCATTTGAATGTATGGCTTATCACCATATTCATGATTGCAGCATTGGAGAAACACAACAGTACCAGAACTTTGTGTATTTATGCCCTCTGTATGATAAAGAATTCAAACACATGTAATCAAAGAACAAAGACACTGTTGTCCCATCACCTGTTTTTGGAAAATATGTCACATGACAGGTTTCTGCTGATTCTTAAGAGTCTTCATTTTTAAAATATTGAAAACAGTGACCAAAATGAGATAGTGGAGGGTGAGGCATGTATTAAGTGAATTGAATTGGAAGTTCAGAGATTACCACACCAAGTCAGAAGCTAGTGATTGACAAATCTCTTGTGCTTTTCAAAGGATGTTTTGCCATCAAGCAGTATACTCCATCCAAAAGGGATTTGGACTTGGACACAGATTTGGACTTGTAATTTTTTATTCCGTGTGATTGTCAAACAGGAATGATCATGGACACGATTTTATATTCCGGTAGTGACGCTGACATTCTGAATAATGATTCTAACAGTTTCTCTGGAAGTGTAGTGAAAATGCTGATGGCACCACTGTTGAACAATGGTCACAGTTTATATACAGAAAGTTATTATACAGTTATTATACAAAGTTATTATACTAGTTCCCTGCTAACTAGGTTTCTGCTGGAACATGGAACCGGAGTGTGGCACAGTAAATCTACGGAGGAAAATGCCTGTGCAATAAGCTTACAATATGCTTGCAGAGTGATGGAAAGACAGACATGAAGTAAATACCTTGAGTACATTCACACTGGCAAGGTCAACACAGCAACAAAAGAAGCAGTGAATAAACCAAATTATGTCATGGACTATAACACAAACATAAGCTTGGGTATAAACCAGTTAAGTGTGATGTGATGGTTGGCGCTGTTTAGTGTGTACAGAAAGCTAAAGTGGATCTTCTTGAGGTTATCTTGAGATGATTTCGGGGCTTTAGTGTCCCCGCGGCCCGGTCCTCGACCAGGCCTCCACCCCCAGGAAGCAGCCCGTGACAGCTGACTAACACCCAGGTACCTATTTTACTGCTAGGTAACAGGGGCATAGGGTGAAAGAAACTTCTGCCCATTGTTTCTCGCCGGCGCCTGGGATCGAACCCAGGACCACAGGATCAAAAGTCCAGCGTGCTGTCTGCTCGGCCGACCGGCTCCCCCCGAATAAAGAAAATATTTTTTCCCTTACTGACCTAACCATGCTCAACAGTCATAACATGCATATGGTGAAATCAGGCAATAAACCAACCATGCGCTTATGTTTAGTTTTGCCGTTTTGACAAAATTACTAATATTCATCAAAGACATTCAAGTTTCATACAAAGGCGTTCTCGCCCCAACATGCTGCTCCAGTGTGGCATTCTCGCCCCAACACTGCCTCATGCGGCTCCAGAATGGCATTCTCACCCCAACACTGCCTCATGCTGCTCCAGACAGACTGGCATTCAAAGATGACTTTTTGCAACATAAAATAGGGTTCTTACCACCTTCGGGAAACTGAGCATAAAAAGCTAAAGTGTGTTTTGGTAGGGACGCGAGTTTTATTTTCCTCGGCGTCACCCCTTTTATATAAAAGGAACCATCGGAAATGCATCTGAGGTGCCGTGTGGCTTGTCGCCTCCTCGTTTGTTTCTAACAACACACACAAAGAAGGCCAAAGGTACAGAATATGGTCTCAACATGATGCAGAGTGTGTGGTACGACCCTGTTTCATGAACTGCTTCACTATCACATCCATCCAGAACTTCTGAGTGTTACATATTGGAGTATGAATATGTAAATAATGAGTGAGCAAGTGTACACAAGTGTAAAAAATTATTACCGTGTTTGCCAGCATAAAAGATGTACCCTCGCATAGGACGCACTCTTATTTTACAAGGATATTTTGTGGAAAAAACTATTTTAGTATGTTTCATCATACAAGAAGATCAGCTGTGGAGTAGTTGTTTATATTTTGGGCAAGAGATTTGCTATACAGGATGTGAAACTTGTATTTGTGGATGTGATGTTTTGTTGCCACATTACGCCACCAGGGCAGTGCACAAGGCGATGGCTCACCATCACAGCGCTCTGGTGGTGTTGTCATTCACGCACTGCAAATGGCTGACTGGCGGATGAAAGTTGAACATTCCTTTAAAAATTCTAGGATAATTTTTTATTTAGAAAATGAATTAAATGTGTCTTAAAGGCATTAAATAATGTATGACATATCAGGTGTGGGTTATGTATGCTGGGTAAGATGATATGAGCTTCCTTCATAACTGCCGATGTATCATAAGTGTGTGATAACAAACTGTGATAACTCGGCTTGTTTTCAATATTTTACTACAGTGGAACCTCGGTTTTCATATGACCCTGTTTTCTTATTTTTCTGTTTTTGTACTCAATTTCTTCAAAAAGATTGATTCGGTACTCGTTGTTTGCCTCGGTTTTCGGAATTTGTTTATACTGTACACGTACGGGTCCATCAAGCACGTAGCACTTCAGTTTACCAGTGTCTCCCGCCTAGTGATGATCACGTTTGAATTCTTTGTGAAGAATTTCTTTGTTTTTGTGCTGTTTTGGTTTGTAAACATAAAAGTTCTTATTATATATCATACCATGGGTTCCAAGAAAGTCTGTGGTAATGTTCAACCTAAGAAAATTGTTGTGAGGATGATAAGAGAAAAAACAAGAGATCATTCATAGTGGGACAATGTGATGTCTCACTACAGACAAGTGTTAAAACAGAGAAAAACAACTGTCTATAGACAGATTCTTAGTAAAGACAAGCAAGCAGTGAGCCACAACCAGGTCCTAGCGATATGCCTGCAAAACATGCGAGAGAGAGTACCCCAGAAATGCCATCACAGCTGTTATAATGGAAGGAGGCTCCCCTTCCAAACATCTCTCCTCCTCCCCCTTTCCTCACTGTCTTCCATACACCAACAAGAGTCCTCAATAAAGGTAAGATACCTAAGAGTATTATTCTGTATAAAATATATTTTTTAGTTAATATATTTAGGGGTGTGGAACGGGTTAATTCAATTTACATTATTTCTTACGGGAAAATTTGTTTCGGTTTTCGTACTTTTCGGTTTTCGGACCGTCTCTGGAAACAGATTTAATACGAAAACTGGGGTACTTGCTTGATACCTGCTTGATGGAGTTCTGGGAGTTGTTCTACTCTCCAAGCCCGGCCCGAGGCTTGTGAGAGTTTGGTCCACCAGGCTGTTGCTTGGAGCGGCAACGATTGTTGTGACTAGCAAACTTACACAGTACGCTCGTCCAGCTCCCAAGCCTATGCCCCTCAGTCTCCCATCAGTAATACTGTATGGCCGCATTAGACGCAGGTCACTTTTTTGATACATTTAAAAATAAAAGTGTTTCTTATATGCCAGTAAATACGGTATTCATTATGAAATTTACTGTAAAAAAGACATTTTGGTAAGCACGTAAAGTGACGTATATTATTATATATGAATGCATATTCTGCAGGTTTTATTATATTAGAACATCAAGTGAAAACACTGAACTCGTGGCAACTCCCTCCATTTGAGTGTCCCGCTAGACCTGCCTTGGATGATCACATTTTGAGCAAGCATATTGTGATGATGTAATAGCCACATTTGTCAGCCCTGCTACACCCTTGTAACTTGATTTGCAGTTTTCTTTATTTTTCCCATGGTGAGGGAATGATAAATAACATCAGTGGTGCAGCCCAGGGATTAAAAAAAGAAATTTGGGGAATAGTTTTTATGAGCACCACAGAGTTATCACATTACACAGCCACACAGTACAGTGGTTAACCACTGTAACGCAGAGTGCCTTGTGGAACTGGATCAATGGTGGACAAGAGAGTTATGTGGCATTTTCAGGTATAGGGAGCGATTCAAAACTCCCGTGGCTACACAGGGTTCACATCAGCTTCCACAGAGCTCTAGTAACCAGACACCATTTAAAAAAAAATCATGGGCAACATTACCGGGTGTAAGAGCCTCAGTACTGAGTGAACAACCAAGGCTGGCGTATGCAGCATGAGCTAACAGCACTGCTGTTCAGCTTGTGACCACAACATCGCCTGAAAATGTAAAAATATATACACTGTATAAGTTTGTATGTATGTATGTATGTATATGTCGTACCTAGTAGCCAGAACGCACTTCTCGGCCTACTATGCAAGGCCCAATTTACCTAATAGGCCGAGTGATTTTGTTTTCAATAAATTGCTTCCAATTAGTTTATTTGAATTATTATTAACACTTTCGCGCTTTAGATTAGAGATAACTCGTCGCCGTTTTTTCTTACGATTCCGCATAACAGCCTACTTTTCTCATCCATCGAAAAAATATTTCTATAAATTCCATTTTTTAACCGAAATGGATGGGGATACTCTCAGATTTTTCTCCATGAAATTCCCGTTCTCCCTCACCGAACACATGGCATCTCGGCCTACCCGGTCACGTGGTATACCACATGTTCCCGACATAGATGCCAGCGCAGCTCCTCCTGCTGACGCGGCAGTTTCAACACCCGGGCCATCTGGTGCGAGGCGTCCTCTGTTCACCTCAACACCTCAAGCCCACTCATCAACCACAAATTCTGAAATGGACATTGAGGACATAGAACCACTTGATGTTTCTGATTTCATAGAAGATTCTACTACAAGTTTGGTGGTTCCTGTAGAAGACAATATTCCTCCAGTGCATCCAAGAAATACAAGAATTATAGATTCAGAACAACGTCTCAACTACAAGTTGACGCATGAACTCGTGCACTTGGCTAAAAAAAGAAGATACCGTGTTTGTTTCAAGTCTGGCAAAAGGAGGGACGTGATATATGGATGTAAAACTTGTGATGTGGCACTGTGCACTGCGCCTTGCTACACAAGGTACCACCGAAGAAAGATATTTTGGGTGGAGAAAAAATAACCACCGGCAACAGCTTCACTCCACCTAAGAAACATCAGATGAGCAACTTCAGGATCAGAAGCCTGAAGATGGTGGAGTGAAGAAAAAATGCTCAACTGTTGATCTTCAATCAACATAGACAGGGTAAGTACACCTATTTGGAATTTTTTATCATCTATAAGAAGTTATATTATATACGTTTTGTAGAGAATTTATTTGCGAATTTTTTGGTACCAGAATGAATATTATATCACAAACTTCTATGAGTAAAAAAAAAAAAAAACACAGTATGTTTGGGGGTGTGGCGGGTGTGGCTCTGGGTGTGGCGGCCGTGTGACAGTGGGTTCCCTTTAGCCGTTGATATATCCAACACGTGGGAAATATTTGTATGTGTTATGTATATGTCTGTGTAGGGAATTTTACTGCGATCACTGTCATACAAATTATAAAATGTTTCAGCAAGTATAAACATGACAACCATCAAACGAACGAAAACAATGCGTTCGTTTCTGCCGCGAACACATACTGAGCGACGTGGTTCTATATTTGGCGCTTCTCTTACACATGCTTTGTACAAATGTTATACATTTCATCTTATAGAACATTTTATTGCGAACACATTGGTATAAAAAAGAAATACGTACATAGAAAAGTAGGGTCAGGAAACGTATAAATGTATAAACTTTCCAAGCATGATTTCCCCCCTGTGTTTTCGCCAGTGCGCTCGCAGCTAACTACTCTCCACTTCACACACTCTTGCGGGTGGGCAATTACCTATATTAAACATTCATATGCATATGTCCGTGTAGAGAATTTTATTGCGATTCCAATGATACCAAAATTAACGATGTAGGACAACTGTAGGCTTCGCAACCATTAAGAGAGTGGAAACATTTTGTTGCTGTTTGGCGCTCTCGGCGAGTGATCTGCATAGTTTTTTATTTGGTGTTGATACTCCTTATGCTTGGGCGGCATTTTATAGGTATGCTCTTATAGACAATTTCATTGCGAACACAGTGATACCAAATTTAAATACGTGCGCCTTCAATTATTGTCAGGACAGTCAAAAGAGTGTACACTTTTTCGGTCTTACCGCATAGGCGCGCGAAGTGCCGAAAGCATCTGGGGTATTGATTTTTTTTTGAGCGCCGAGAGCGCGAAAGTGTTAATATATTATATTAAGAACATACAATATTGACTTAGTTGTGTTAGTTCAAGTTCAAGTATGTTTATTGAGATAAGCAAGAAATACATCTCAAAGGGATAGAGTAGCTTAGGCTATTTCTACCCCCCTCTACTTCAAGTCCCTCAAGGGGCGCACAAATTCAGTGAGGACAAATAACATTACAAGAATCCCATTTAACATTACAGGTTAATATAGTAAGTACAGCATATAATTGTTACACTCTTGGGGCAAAATTCTTGTAGCTCCTAAGTATACTGTCTATCATACCATTATCACACATCCAAACAATTTGATGTGGTACACTATTTCCTTATTTCTATAGTTTTCAATAAGTTGACACTCTAATACATAATGTTCTAAGGTGTAGGCATGCAGCATACTACATAATTTACACTCCTTATCTTTTTCATTGACATCAACACCGTATTGCCAGATATATTTGTAACCTAATCTTATGTAAATTGAATCCTTCCAAGTAGACTTTTCTTTACCATAAGTGAAGGACAAATTTGTATTTATTATTGAATAATTCTTAAGCGTGTTACTACTGTCCACCATTGCCATTCTCTTTATCATTTCTTCGCCCTCTTGGATCATCTTGATTCTTGTTTTTATTTGTTTCAAGGTTAACTGACATACAACATCAACAAAAGTTTTTTCAGTGGCTCTCTTCGCTATGTCATCAACTACCTCATTCAACAGTATTCCCACATGTGAAGGGATCCACATGAATCTTACTCTATACCCAGTTTTTTCTAATTTCTTAACATTCTCTCTACACTCTTATCACAATATTCTGATATACTGGGCGTCTGCTATTTAAAGACTAACGCTCCTCTGCTGTAAATAAAGAAGCAAGCATTTTTACCACATTTGACTACTTCCTGTAATCCTGCTAATACACCTTGGAGTTCAGCCTGCGTTGGATACATTGTCAGTTAAGCGGCGTCCAATAACAGTATCTACAGTGCCGATGTCAGTGTGCTCCCTGATCAAGACTCCACATCCTGCCATCCCATCCCTAGCTACTGACCCATCACAATAGACATGTAGAGTGTTTTCTGTAGGCAGTTTTTTAATTATACAATCATATGTTGCCCTCAGCTCTCCTATTTCATACATACTTTTTTTCTTTTGCAAGGGAGTAATTACTACATCTACATTACAATCCTCCCATGGTAGTGTGAATTTTCTCTTGGGCACAGCAATACACTCTGTAATAACATCATACTCTATAACATTAGAACATAAGTTGTTCATATATACTCTCTTCTTCATCATACACTGTTCACTACTTCCCACCTTTTGAACCGAGAGGATTAATTCATTAGCTCCCCCACCTCTCATTAATCTAATGGCAGAGGCTACATTTATCTCTGCAATTCTATCCCCAATACTCTGCAGATTCAACTCCATCCTCATTATCTCAATCATAGCATTTCTTGGGCATCCTAAGATAATTCTCATGGCTTCATTTTGTACCTTCTCCAACTTGCCCATCCTACCTTTACCAAAACAAGAAATGACAGGTGCAGCATAATCAATAAGAGATCTTACAGTACTCAAGTATATCATTCGTAGCACAGGGACTCCCACTTCCTTTCCACAGCATGACAAGGCCTTCAGAGGTTGTAATCTCTTCCGACATTGACCCAACAGTCTGTTCATCTCAGCTTCCAAACTCTCATGGGTATATTCAACATATATGCCTAAATATTTATATATATTAACTCTCTCTATATTTTTACCGTTTATTTTCAATATAATGGGCCTCCGACTTCTACATTCAAACTTAGTTTTGTTTTCATTAACCACCAATCCCATATGGTGACACAGGTTTCCAAAATTGTCCAACACTGTTTGAACCTTTGAAATATCTTTGCCCTGAAACAAAATATTATCGGCATATATGATCGGAGTTACCCCATTTGAGTATCTCTCAGATGCTATCTTATTCATTAGTACATTAAACAGGGTGGGACTCGACACTCCTCCCTGAGGTGTGCCGAGTTCAAAAGACCTCACACCTGACATACAACCTTGATACCACACCTGAGCCTTCCTTTCGTAAAGATAATCCCCTATCCAGTGCAATAATCTCCCTTTAACACCAAGACCAGCTAATTCATATAAAATAACCTCTTTGTTGGCTTTATCAAAAGCTCCTTGCAAATCAATAAAAATTCTATAATAATCATTTTCATTAGCTAGACATTTAATAATACAATCAGAGGTACTTTTTCCTTTGAGGAACCCGAACAAATTACTAGACAGCTGATCACCTATTATATATAAAAGTCTATTTAAAATGATCCTCTCCATCATTTTACAAAAACACGAGGTTAAAGACACAGGTCTGTACT
Source organism: Procambarus clarkii (assembly GCF_040958095.1). Lineage (NCBI taxonomy): Eukaryota > Metazoa > Arthropoda > Malacostraca > Decapoda > Cambaridae > Procambarus > Procambarus clarkii. Next base: position 15,955,001 of record NC_091222.1, read on the forward strand.
CTCCATTGGCTTTAGAGATAGGGATGATCATAGCTTTTTTCCATTTACTGGGAATACTGCCCTCTTTATAACTAATATTAAAGAGGTCTAATAGTGGGCTTTTCATCATAATGGCAAGTTCATTAAGTATTTCATAAGTTACTCCATCCTCCCCAGGGGCGGTAGATTTCCCAACTTTAATCGGCGTTATTAGTTCTTCTCTGGTAATACCTGTGCAAGTGACATCACCACTGTTACCTGCTGTAAGTATAAAATCCTTTCTTAGATCTTTCCAAGAATCTAATGACCCTCTCGTTACAGCGGGTAATGAACTAAGTTTGGCAGCTTCCGCCCATTTATTTACGAGACCATTTGCAATTCCTTGCGGGTCAGGATGTGCAACAAAATTATGCTTTTTACCCCTTATTTTATTTACGTCTTGCCAGAGTTCCTTCAAGTTTCTGTTACTCCCAACTTTCTCTGCAAACTCCTGCCAATACTTGCTCCTCATTTCCTTTCTCTTCTCCCCACACAGCCTAGCAACTGCCAGTAAAGCATTCTTCCCTACCTCAGTCCTACCATTCCTATTCCAATTCCTGTGAGCTCTCCTCATTGTTAATGTCCACCCCTTAAGCATCTTGTCATGTGTATAATTTTTTTTTCTGGGGGGATGCTTTTTTATACTAGATGTTTTCTGGTTCAATGTTGCATTAAATACATCTACCTCCTTAATTAAATCTTCATAAAATGCTTCTGCCGAAACTGACTTATAAGTATCATACCAAGACTTAATATGGCCAACAAGACCCCTTAATTCTCCCTCATTAAACTTTAACCTTTTCCTCTGAAGGCAGGCATGCTTTTTATCTAGTTTAAGCTGTATTTGTAATGCAAAATGATCACTTAGCATTTCATCCACAGTAAGACAATTTCCCTCTATGCTCTCAGCATTTATCAAACAAGCATAATCTAATCTCCCTCCCCTCAAATGAGTAGGAGAGGGCTCGCCCAGCAGTTGAACATCTTCATGTTCCTGCAAAAACTAGTACCATCTGCAACCATTCCTATTTGCTTTACCCCTTGATCCTAAAGCTGGATGTCTGGCATTAAAATCCCCTACCACAAGTGTATTTTCAGAAAAGAAGGAATCTGGCAAGTATCTTAAATCAAGGGAGCTATCAGAGATGTATAGATTAATGAAATTTAACTCTCGGTCCTTTAATTGCATCCGCAAGCTAATACTTTCAATACCTCTATATCTCTGAGGGATTCCAGTTATCTCGGCAGGTATGGTACTTTTGACATAACATGAGACCCCCCCTAGTTCCTCCATCAGCATATAAGTGAAAACCAGTATAGCCATTTAGTCTCAGAATGCTACCATCCCTATCCCCAGTTTCCTGGAGTGCTACTATGTCAATATCCTCTCTAAGAGTATGATAGTGTACATCCACCGCTCTAGTTTTTAATCCATTAAAGTTCCAAGATAATATTCTCAATTTACTTTCATCCATGATTAATAATAAAACTACCTTTGCCCTGTCCGTCACATTCCATGAGATACGAGAGTACCTTGAAACTTCCTTCCAACACCGGAACATTTTTTCTTTCTCCTCACTTGCACAACTACTACTAACATCGAAGGTAATATTATTTATATCTATTTTATTTGTTATTTCTGTATACCGTTTTACTTTAACCTTTCTTTCAATATTTGTCACAACAGCAGGTTGAACACCGCGAACACTACTAGAAAGTGTATTCTCCTGACATGCTCTATCATGCTCTATGATATCCTGACATGCTCTGGTGTATGCTCTATCATCGTTACGTCATGCACATCATTACTTTCTTCTACGCACGTTTCACTTTCCATTTCACGTCCTGTTTCACTTTCAATTACACGTCCTGTTTCACCACCATCTTCACCCCGTCTACCTTCCATAGCCAATTTTTCCAATGCCTCAATCCTCTTATCTAGTTTTTTTTAGATACTCCAAAATGTGATTACCAACCTCAGAGGTGACCATATTATCCTGAACCTTGTCCTCACAAGGTTTCAGTTTTTCCACTGCATGATTTACTTTCCCTAGGCTCGCCTTTATTTACTCCGTCCCTTTCTCCCAAACATTGATCATAGGGGCTGTCGTTGGCTTCTAGCTGTTTCCTCCATGTTCCTCTTGCACAATCTTTCCTTGCTGCGAGGATACATCTATCCTGCTTGTAGGACCCGTCCTAGTCTCTTTCAGATGCGGCTTCATGGGGCATAGAGAGGAACCAGCATTGTGGCTGCCTCGACAGTTGCAACAAAATGGGACGATTTTTTCACTTCTTTCAATCTTGACTCTACACTCTCGCGAGTCATGTTTCTTCCCACAATACCGACACCTGGAGTCAAACTGGCATTTCCATGCCATATGTCCCCAACGTGAACACTTCATGCACAGTATGGGCTCCTCAATGTATTTTGCAATGTTCCTATATCCTAGTCCTTGCACAAAAATTTTCTCCGGCGCCTCACCCTTTACCAAGGCAACAACCTGGCTTTGTTTGTCACCACGAACACTGTTCCTCTTTGCCCAAACAACATTATCATTGTTAAGAAGAAGACAGTCAGAATCGAAATAAGTTGGAAACTTGAAAACTATGATCTTTGTGTGCAACATACCTTCTTCTGGAGGAACCATTACTACATTTTCAAAACCAACCGTCATGAGGCGTTCCACGGCCTGTTCAGTCCCAACTGTTATGTAGGGCCGATGAAGACCCTCCTTGAAAAGTGGTTCGTATTCCAAACATTCTTTAGCTAGACGTACCGTCCACTCTAGCTTTTGGTGGAAATTCAATTGGCATGTTGTAGGGAACAACAGCCTCTTCCTTCTATTAAATTGCTCGTCTTGAGTCCTGCTGAGTAGGGTCTCATTCTTTGGTCTCTTTGTAATTTCATCGTCACTCTCACTGTCTCGCTATCTGAGTGTCAGACAGAGTGTATCGTGATCCGGCCTGTACTCCTCTTGACATACCAGAAAACATTCTAAGGAAACTACTCCAAGCTTGTACTAAAGAGGCACCCTTCTTAAGCCCAGATGGGCACATGTATAAGCAAGTAGATGGGGTCGCCATGTTGGAAATTTCCAACACTAAATACAACACTGTTGTATTATTATTAATTATTACAAAATCCATTAATCACTGTAGTAATTAAAATTAACCAAACGTAGAGTTCACATGTACTAATAATTACATCTGTACAGTAAGGCTAGAATTCTTACGTCACCAGACGCCAGTATTGCGTCAGATTCCATTATAATAAACACAACTATATCCAGTGTGTCTGAGAATTGAATTTGATTCTCTATAAAACAACAGTGTTCTGTGTGACAATTATTTACAGATAAACTGATCCCCAACTAATGCCAAATAGAGCGTTTATAGTTATAACTGTTATCTGGTAATAAATTTAACGTCACGCGTGAATGCCCTGGAGAGACTTTAATTCATCTCCATTGCTCGTTTACCATCGTAAAACGGGCAAATAATAATATTTAACTCCTCTGAATAATAAACCCGTCCTTATCCGAGCATTTCAATCACAACTGCGAGAAATGATAATATTCGTAGTAAATAATTTGTGTATCAAATGCGGGAGGCGGAGCGGGGCAGGGGAGACGCGAGTACACGAGGCGACGCACTCAGAGAGAGACGCCATTACCCAAGCCACCAGGGTAGACGCCACCAAGAGCTCCAGATGAAAGTCGCCACTGTGAGGTGTGAAGAACCTTTGCAGACAACCACTTAGCTGGTGTCAGTGTCACTTTACACATCGTGTTGAATTGTCAAGAGATTTAATTTGACATTCAGCCAGGAACCTGTTAAATTTGGTTCCGTGTAGCCCAACGTGACCGGCCAGTGAAGCGCGTCGCATCTAGGCTAGGCTCGACACCACGTGTTCGTTACAACGACGCCTGAACCTAGGACGCGAACTTCGGCAAGCCTTAACTTACACAGTGCCCTATTAGCTAAGTACCTTCATTCCCATTTGATGCATCATTTAGGGGGGGGGTTATAGCTGGGTAGCTTGTCGTTACGCAGACCGACTATAAAAAACCACAGGTTATTATTTGCCTCCATTATTTAATCTAATTTTCTTGAACATAGATGTCTAGCAGCTTAATCTGTTGCTACTGAAAATCTCCCAGTGTTCCATGATGAGTCCAGGAGATTCCGAGGATGAGTCGTGACCGACTTCTTGGAAATCGTCTTCAAGCTAAGACCCTTTCCGTATTCCTTAAATTCCATTATCTGTAGTATTATTCATGCAGAGCACTGTTTCTTTGGATTGACATGTGTTTATTATAATTATTAATTTCTCATGTTATAATCTATGTTCTTATTGGTGATAAATATAATGATTCTATAATTGGTCATAGGATTAGATTATTATATAATGAACTGGTGCACGAACCACACTAGTTCCTGGACATATATGAAGTTCCAGTAATAACCCCCCAATGTAGGTGTTTGAGGCTTTGATTCAGTTAAATAATACAGCCCATTAATTATACAAGTGATCATATTCTCTAGTATTTTATCCATAGTTACTGGTTTCATCTAGGAATTTTCTAATGATCATATTTTACAGTTTCCCTCTTTACTATAAAAGCGGGTGGTCCTTCGTAATAGAATTTCATTACATTAAAATTTAAATAAATAGAGTCAAGCCCCAAATGTCCCACACGCCATGGGTTCTCCCCTAGGTGTCCTGTTTGCGAACTTCTACATGGATACCATTGAACAGAAGGTCTTAGTCGAAATGAAATTGAAACCGGCCATATACTGCAGGTATGTTGACGACATTTTTACACAGGTACCTGATGTCAGACATCTGCAGGAGCTGAAAGAGGCATTTGAGCAGAATTCTGTGTTGCGTTTCACTTACGAGATGGAGAAGGATGGGAAGCTGCCCTTTCTAGATGTAACAGTCATGGAAAGGAGCGGAGGTTTCCACACTGCAGTCTACACTAAGGAAACAAACATAGGAATGTGCTTCAATGCCAACAGTGACTGCCCAGACAGGTACAAGAGGAGTGTTGTTAACGCTTATGTCGACCGTGCTCTCAGCCACAGCTCAGGATGGAAGCAAGTCGATGAAGAACTCTGTAGGGTAAGGCAGGTCCTAGTCAACAATGGCTTCTCCAATGGTTTCGTTGAAGACATCATAAGAAGGAAGATGAAACGCCATGCAACCTCTGAAGAGACAACTAACACAACACCTATACCCCCTATTAGACTATTTTACAGGAACTTCTTTTCCACAGCTCATAAAACGGAGGAAAGGGTCCTGAAAGATATTGTTAATAGGAACGTTATCCCTACAGACAAAAATCAGAAGATACAATTGACGATTTACTATAAAACCAAAAAAACGGCCAACCTACTCATGAGAAACTCTCCAGACACAAAGCAGAATGCTTTAAGAGAGACCCACATCGCCTATGCCTTCAAATGCCCACTTGGGGACTGTAAGCCTCAAAGAACTCGGTATATAGGCAAGACAACAACATCTCTTTCCAGGCGATTAACGATGCATAAGCAACAGGGCTCCATTAAGGAACATATAATCTCTTCCCACAACCAGACCATCACCAGATAAGTCTTAACAAACAGCACAGAAATCATCGATAGATACAGCGATAGCAGGCGGCTTGACATCTGCGAGGCACTACACATCAAGAAGTCAACACCACCAATCAACAGCCAATTAATGCACAACTATATTCTACCCACTTCAAGACTCCGCACCAATACAGAAGCATCAAGAAATATGGCCCAATAGACCCTTTGCAGTTACTTCCATTCTTCCCTTTAATTTACCCAATTTATACCCAATACACCGTGTTCTGTCTTGTCTTGAAAGTTTTGTTCACCTCATCCAAAACTGTTGTAACATATCACCTCACCCAAATGCGGGTATATAAGATGAAAGCTGTTTAACCCTTAACACTTCAATTGCGCATCGCATCATATGATGCTTTGACCGACTTGCAGTAAATTGCACATCGCATCATATGATGCTTTGGAGTACTACGCAAGATTTAAACGGCCCGCGGATACACGGGGTTCACCACACCTTCATCAGGGCTCTTGTAAACAGACGCCATTTAAAAAAAAAATCGTGGGCCAAACTCCAGGGTGTTAGGGGCCTCAGTATTGAGTGAGCTACCAAGCCTGACGCACGCAGCATGAGCTCACAGCACTGCTGTTCAGCTTGTGACCACAGCATCGCCTAAAAATGCCATAATATACTTGTTCATGCTATTATGTAGCGATGATATTATTACAGAAGACCCCTGACTGTGATAAAACTGACCAGGGTTCTGATAATAGCAGGATTGTGGTGATATTTGGCGCTGTGCACCATGGAGGGAGGAGTAATGCTGTGGGAGGGAAGATGGTGGTGTTGTCTTTTGAGAGTGTGTGGCCACCTTTTATTGACTGCACTCACCATACCAGCTTAGTTGTTCGCTATGGTGAACACAAATGTAGATACTTATATATAACGTGTGTATAGTGTGAGATAACAGCGAGAGTAGGAGGTTGGGAGCCGCCATTTTGGTGAGGGAGGAGCGTCGTCTGCAGGACTTATCACGTTGTTTACTGATGACCACGATGGTCTTTGGGCACCATACCAGTTTACTTGTACAAGTATGGTGAATAAAACATTTAGATATTTATATATAATGTGCGTATATAG